>NC_048307.1:56220001-56368893 GCF_013100865.1 Trachemys scripta elegans
TGTCCCTGTGGGTGCTCCACTCTAGGTGACTTAAAAGCCGTGTATCTTAAGGAGGTAGGGACTTCGGATCTGATAGGAACGCCGTTGATAGTACAGCCCTGCCCAAACATATATCAGATAGAGGGCCTTGAGTAAGGGCATAGTGTTTAACAAAAGTGTGCTCAGAGGACCAGGTAGCTGCTTTACAGATATCAGCCAGGGGAACTTTGCGTAAGAATGCTACAGAGGCAGCCATAGATCTAGTGGAGTGTGTTCTGATGCCGTCTGGAGGTGTAACTTTCTTCATCTGATAGCACAACCGGATGCACTGAGAAATCCAGTTTGAAAGTCTCTGGGTAGAAATAGGTGTACCTCTGGAACGCTCCGCGATGGAAACAAAAAGTCTGGAAGAATTTCTAAAAGGTTTGGTTCTATCCAAATAGAAGGACAAGGCCCTGCGTACATCTAGTGTATGCATTGAGGCTTCGAACGAGTTCGCATGTGGCTTCGGGAAAAAGGTTGGTAAGTGAATCAGCTCATTAATGTGGAACGAGGAGTGTACTTTAGGAAGAAAATTGGGGTGTAACCTGAGGGTAACCTTGTCTTTGAAAATTATCGTATATGGTGGATCTGCCATAAGAGCTGCTATTTCTCCTGCCCGCCTGGCGGAGGTAATTGCCACTAAAAATGCTGTTTTCATCGAAAGGTGTAAAAGGGAACACGTGGCTAGGGGTTCAAATGGTTGTTGGGTTAGGCAAGAGAGAACTAGATGAAGGTCCCACGGGGTGGTGGGTGGTTTTATGTCTGGGTATAGGGTTTGGAGTCCCTTGAGGAAGCACTTGGTGATAGGATGAGCAAATACGGAAGTACCCTCAATTTTGTCGTGAAAAGTTGTAATAGCAGCTAAATGGACCCTGATGGAACTGGAAGAAAGGCCGGATTGCTTAAGGTCCAATAGGTAGTCAAGTATGAGCGGAAGAGGTGCTGACGTGGGACTAAGTTGTTTAGTTGAACACCAGTGTGTGAATCTTTTCCACTTACATAGATAGGTGGTGCGAGTAGATTGTGTTCTGCTATGCAGGAGCACTCTTTGAACTTGTTCAGAACAATCTAGTTCATTTTGGGAGAACCATGTAGGAACCATGCTTTGAGGTGGAGCATGGATAAGTTGGGGTGGAGAAAACGGCCGTGTTGTTGTGATAGGAGGTTCGGAATGAGAGGCAAGGGGATTGGTGGTCAAATGGACATTTTGGTGAGAAACGGAAACCAGGGCTGTCTGGGCCATGATGGGGCAATTAGGATCACTTTGGCTCCATCTGTTCGTATTTTTATCAGGACCCTGTTCAGAACCGGTATCGGGGGAAACGCATACAGTAAGTTTTGGTGCCATGGGATCATGAATGCGTCTCCCAGGGAATGTTTGCCTAGCCCTGCTCTGGAGCAAAAATTGGGACATTTCTTGTTTTTTGCAGTTGCAAAGAGGTCTATTACTGGGTAGCCCCAAATGCGGAATATGTCGCAAATGATGTGCTCGTTTAATTTCCATTCGTGATCCCACGGGAAACGTCTGCTTAGTTCGTCCGCTGTGGTATTCATCACTCCAGGAAGGTAGGCCGCTGATACCCGGATGTTGTTCGCAATGCACCAGTTCCAGAGTTTCATAGCCTCTGTGCACAGGGACTGGGATCGAGCTCCCCCCTGCCTGTTCATGTAGAACATGCATGCAATATTGTCTGTCATTATGCGTACGTGTTGGTTCTTGATCAGTGGTAGGAATTGACGGCATGCATTGCGAATGGCTCGAAGTTCTAGGACATTTATATGGAGAGAGGTCTCGGTTGAAGACCAAAGCCCCTGGGCTGTATGGTGAGACATGTGTGCACCCCATCCTGTCAGAGATGCATCAGTCGTCAGTATGAGGGATGGAGCCTGCGGAAGAAAGGGGACTCCAGAGCAGAGGTTGGAGTGAATTGTCCACCACTGTAGAGAATCTGTGACTCGGGCAGGTATGGAGAGAGTCTTGTTTAGAGGGTGCACATTCGGTCTGTACACCGTGGCCAACCACGCTTGGAAGCACCTCATATATAGACGTGCATTTTGAACGACGGAGGTGCACGAGGCCATGTGACCTAGTATTTGTAGACAGTCACCTGGGGACTGTTGCGAATCCTTGTGGCTAGTTGACTTATAGAATTGAAGCGAGCTGGTGGGAGAGATGCCAACCCCGTCCGGGAGTCGAGGTATGCCCCTATGAACTCCAGATGTTGGGTGGGGTATAATGTGGATTTGTTTTTGTTTACTTCAGGCCTAAAGATAGGAAACAATCAATGGTAAGCCGTATGGATCGGAGAGCTTCGTCGAACGTTGAAGCTTTGAGGAGGCAATCGTCTAGGTAAGGAAATATTACGACCCCTTGTTTTCTGAGGTAGGCTGTAACTGCGGCTAGGATCTTGGAAAAAACACGGGGGGCCGTGGACAGTCCGAAAGGGAGAACCCTGTATTGGAAATGTGTGGAGCCGAGAGTAAAGCGTAGGAATCGTCTGTGGGACGGGTGTATAGTCACATGAAAATAGGCATCCTGTAGGTCGAGGGCTGAAAACCAGTCGCCCTGCTCCAGCGCTGGGATTATAGTGGTGAGAGTGACCATCTTGAACTTTTGCTTTTTGACAAATTTGTTGAGCCGCCTGAGGTCGAGGATTGGTCGCCATCCCCCATTTTTCTTCTCTGTTAAGAAATAATGGGAGTAAAAACCCTTCCCTCTGTGTCGTTCTGGCACAGTTTCTACTGCTCCCAGTTGAAGGAGATGCTGCACTTCTTGGAAGAGTAGTTGCTTGTGAGATGGGTCCCTGAAGAGGGACGGGGAGGGTGGGTGGGTGGGAGGGAGGGAGAGGAAGGGGATGGCGTATCCAATTGTAACTACCTCTATGACCCATTTGTCGGATGTAATTTTCTGCCATTGATGAGAGAATGGTCGTAGGCGGTGTCCAAAGATAGGTGTGCTGGCTGAAGTGGGAACGCTGTTTTCTAAACCCTCGACCAATGCTTCAAATCTGCCTATTAGTTGGAGGGGGTTGCAGCGCCCCTGTAGAATTAGGACGACGACGCTGGAATCTTGGTCTTTGGCGTCGTTGTTGCTGTTGTTGTTCCTGTGGTCTATAGGAGTGTTGTGAAAATGTGGGGTAGCGTAGTCGGTGATAAGGTTGATATCTATATTGTCGTCTTCTGGTCGCAGGTGGCTGGAGGCCTAGGGACCGGAGGGTTGCTCTTGCTCCTTCATCGAATGCAGCATGTCGTTTGTGGTGGAGGCAAAAAGTTTTTCCCCATCGAAGGGAAGATCTTCAATGGTGCTCTGGACCTCTCGAGGGAAGAAGGAGGAAGAGAGCCATGAACCTCGTCGCATGACCACTGCTGTGGCGGTCGACCTTGCTGCAGTGTTAGCTACATCGAGGGCCGCTTGGAGAGCGGTGCGTGATATGGTTTGTCCCTCGGAAACCAGAGCTGTGAATTGTTGTTTCTTCTGTTCTGGGATGTCATCAATAAAAACCATGAATTTATTATAGTTTTTGTGGTCATATTTTGCAAGGACTGTGGCATAATTAGCTATGCGAAATTGTAGCGTCGAGGATGCATATACTTTACGGCCGAAGAGGTCCAGGCGTTTACTGTCCTTGTTGGCTGGGGTGGAGCGGGCGTACTGTTGTTTGGCCCTCTGGTTTGCTGCGTCCACTACCAATGAGTTTGGCGCTGGATGGGTAAAAAGGAATTCAGAGCCCTTTGAAGGAATGAAGTACTTCCTGTCCGCTTGTTTACAGGTAGGTAGGCTAGTGGCTGGATTCTGCCAGATGGATTTAGCGGGTTCTAAAAGGGCTATGTTGATTGGTAATGCCACTCTAGAGGAAGAAGAGGGCTGCAAAATATCTGTTAGTTCATGCCGTTGTTCAGTGACTTCCTCTAAGTTAATTTTCAAGTCACCTGCAGCTCTTTTAAAGAGGTCTTGGAATTTGGCATAGTCATCCGACGGGGTTGGAGGAAGGGGAAGTAAGGGTTCCTCAAGCATTACGTCGGACTCTGCTGGAATAGGAGCAGGACTCAGTTGCTCCTGGGAGTGTGACGGTGCTGCCTGGTATCTTATGTCACTGGCAGGTCCGTCACGAGGCAGTGCTAAACCGGTGTTGCGCCTGGTCGAAGTGCCGTAGCGCATGTGTTCTCGGGGGTACGATGCCCATGGTGCCCAACATTGCCAAGGTGGTGGGTAGGGCATAGGTGTTGCCATCCAAGGGTTCACTCCCCATGGGGCAGGATACTGAGGACAGGCTGAGGTAGTTTTTTTGTAACCCCTGTTGATCTGGGTCTGGGAGTCTTGAGAAGGAGAAAAAACTGCCTGTGGATCAGTTTCCTCCTCACTGGAGGAAGGTTGTTCTGATCCTGAATCCAGCATTGGAGAAAAACAGGCATTTATCAGGGGAGACTGCAGAATAGGTGAGACCAATAGATCTGCTGTCTGAGTGAATTGAAAAGGTGAGGCTCCTGCATGAGGTGAAAGCTGCGGAGGAGGAAGTTGCCCTGAGGGAACATTCCTCTGAGCAGGGTTTTTTCCTTTGATCTCCCTGTCAGCCTGTGCTGCGATTGCCGGTGCCGTGGTAGGTGCCGGGGGGACAACATCAGCCCGCACAGGATCAGGCAAGGCTGGGAATGTCGGCACCGTGTTCGTCTCGGTGCCGAACGGTGCCATAAACGAGGCAGGCAACTGAAAGCCTGAAGCCTCGGCACCGGAGCTTCGCGCCGCCGCCGCAGCCTGAGGCGGCTTTCCTGCGGTGCCTGAGGAGCCCGGCTCTTCAAAAGTGCTGAGGCGAGGAAACACAGGCAGGGAAACTGTTGACCTGCCTGAGGCACTTTTGTGCCTCACCAACTTCTTTGCTGGAGAGGGCTGCCCCTTTTTTGTAGCTTTCTTCAGTTTTTTTGAAGCAGGGGGGCTGTGGCGGGCAGTAGAGCTGGAGTCGCTCCTGTGTCTGAAACTGACCCGATAGACTTCTGCAGGAGGAGCAGTTTCAGTTTAAGCTCCCTGTCCTTTCGTGCCCTGGAACTGAGTTTGGTACAGTGGGCACATTTTTGGGGAATGTGTGTTTCCCCCAGGCATTTTATACAATGAGAGTGGCCATCAGAGAGCGGAATAGCATCCTTACACATAGAGCAGCGCTTAAAGCCTGTGGAGCCGGGCATGGTAGAAGCGGCTGCAGCTGAGAGAAATTTTTTTTTTTTTTTTTTTTTTTTTTAACAGATAAAAGAACTAATGAGCTACACTAACAAGAACTGACAACAAACTAACTACTAGAACAGGTAATAGTAACAAAGTGAGGGATTTCCTAACGAGTCTGCTGAGCTCCGTCTCAGGCCGGGGACGGTAGAGAAGGAACTGAGGAGATTGGCTACGCATGCGCACTATTATCCTAGACTCACTGCGGGGGGGCAGCCTCTGCGCATGTGTGGCCAGTACGAGTACTGCTACGAAAAGTCTCCGAGTGAAGGCGCAGGGACGCACCAACACCTAGAGTGGAGCACCCACAGGGACATCTCTCGAAGAAGAAAAAGTCATCCTCCTTTCTGTCATCTAAGGCAGCGGTCCTCAAACTGTGGTCGCGACCCCCTTTGAATGGGGTCGCTGGGGCTGGCTTAGACTTGCTGGGGCCCGGGGCTGAAGCCCAAGCCCCACCAAAGCCAGATGGCTTCAGCCCTGGGTGGCAGGCCTCAGGCTGCAGGCCCCCTGCCTGGCGCGGAAGCCCTTGAGCTTCAGCTTTGGCCCCCCTGCCTGGAGCAGTGGGGCTCAGGCTTTGGCTCTCCCACCTCCGGTAGCGGGGCTTGGGCAGGCTCAGGCTTCGGTTCCCCCTCCACAGTTCATGAAGTTGTCAAAAGGGGATCACGGTGCAATGAAGTTTGAGAACCCCTGATCTAAGGTGAGCTTTTGATTGATGGCTGTATAAACCATTTAGATCTACACAAGCATGTCATTCTGCCATGCACATAGATTCTTTTGAATATTTTACCCAACATCTAGATTGCTCAAAGTTATGACAGTTCACCACTTGGGATTCAGAGAGTTCTTATGCTACATCTGAGGTTTTGTACATGTAGTGTCACCACTCACAAGTGGAAAATGGCATAGGCAGAAAGATACCCAGCTTCTGGTTTAGATATGTTTTGAGTGGTCATCAGTACATGAGTGCCTCTGGAACAAACATGCATATTGATGAATCAGTATGGGGAAGCTTCTGATGCTGCTGTCTGCACTGCACTTGTTTGCGGCTAGGAGACTTTGTCTTGCAACAGCATCAACTGAGCATATATCAAGAGCATTAAAATCACTTAAAATATTTCAGGAGGCAATTCATACCTTCTAATTTTGAGTGCTTTGATGGATTCTTCTTCAAGTGTCTTGATACTGATTCTACTTAGAGAAGGGGGGTTGGATTCCTTTTCTTGGTCAGGAACTTGAAAGGCCATGTCACTTATCAGAGCCACATGCCAGTATTTTATGTCTGTTTGGACAGTTTACAGTAAAAGGGGTTCCAACTCCAGGGAGGAAAAAAGGGCAGCAAGGAAAAGAACCACACAGATTTATATATTGAGAAACATTTTAATTATTTTGTGCTGTAGAAGACACTGGACAGTGGGGGATGCAAAACAAAATACTTTACTGTATTAACACATACTGATCTTTCTTCATTAGAGTCCTGAAAACAGCTTTGGAATACACTGTAGCTTTATTGCATGGTATTTTAAGACCATAGTCTTAAAAGATCGCTTCTCGGCCTTTTGGCTAGGATCAGGTGTTATATTTGAGGGGGGTGGAGGGGTAGCATACAGTTCCAACCTACAGTTATAATGGAAAGTTATTTAAGTAAATTGCTCTGTTTATTTTAATAAGTTTCAACATCTCCTACTGAACAAGAAACAGCTGCTCACAAATCTCAATAATTTACATGAGGGGAATTTTCTAGTGCCCCTGAAAAAAAAAAAAAACCTGGATGCGATGTGCCATTTAATACCAGCTTAATGACTACAAAGTTACCTTCTCCAGCACAGACATACAAATGTTAATCAAATATTTGTTCCCTTTCCTGCTCCCCTGAACTGCAACTGCAGTTTCCTTTGGAAGTGTTTAGTGATTATAGCTTGTCCCTTGTCAGATGTAGAGGGAAAGTTTCTGGAGAATAGAACTTATATCTGTGAATGTAAAACCTATATGTGTGCTAGTATTATCTCAAGAGACAGACAGCAAAAACACCAACTGAAAAGAAATAATAGTCTGTTTGTTTTTTAATACGGGCAAACATATATCTATTTCTTACTACCGGAGGAAGGTACTTTACCCACAAACCATGCAATCCACCACACCCACACTTACTTTTTGTTTAATTAATGTCCTAGAATATCAATTCACATTTTTAATCGGTATTTCTCTTTGTTTCACTTACAGAACCTTGACTTGAGACTGGAAAAGTCTTTATCGTGTGAAGTGAAAGGTTGTCTAATTTTATGTTGTCTTTTGTATTAGCAGAAGAAATGGTGTTTCATAAGTTCCTCAAGCAACACCAAGTTAATCAAATCAGGTAGCAACAACAGCACTATAGGGAAAGCATGTTTAACGGTCTTGCCAGTGATGAAAACACCCATGTGTTATAAAGGTTTAAGTTACATCAGGACTCTATTTACTAATACCAATACCTGTGCTTAAAATGTACAAATAACGGAAATTGCATCATAGCGCCTGGGGAAAAAAGTTGAATAGCATCTTTCCAGAGTGGGGCCAAGGGCAGCAGGGGAGTAAGGCCTGGACAGAAGACTCTTGTAATTCCCTTCCTGACTGATGGGGATGGGAGGAGCGGAGCAAAAAAAAAAAGAAAGCCGGCGGCGGAGGAAAAAATAAACCGGAGCTCCAAGCCCCGCCCCTCTGCACCAGCTTGCCTCCGCTCCTCTCCACCTCTCCCCCCGCCCCCAGCGAAAACAAACAAACAAACAAAAACGGCCGACGGAGCTCCACGCCCTGACCCCCCCACCAGCTTGCCTCTGCTCTGTCTCCACCTCCCCCCTCCCTCCAGCGCTTGCGCCACCATACAGCTGATCAGCGCAAGCCTGGGAGGGAGGGCGAGGAGGAGGAATGTAGCGTGCTTGGGGAAGAGGCGGGGCCAGGGCAGGGATTTGGGGAGGTATCCAAAGGGACAGTGAGGGGGCGGGGCCAGGGCGGGGATTTGGGGAGGGATCCAATGGGGGAAAGAAGGGGCGGAGTCCGGGCACAAGCCCGTGTGCCAGCCTGGAGTGGAGGCAAAATATCGGGACAATTCACGTCCCGACTGAAGGTAGGTTGGGACACGGGACAAATAAGCAAATATTGGGACGTCTGGTCACCCTAGATGGTATAGGCCTTGCTAATTGGGCAAGCTGAGGCTTAGGAAACAGAATACTTAAAGGGATAGAGGACTGAGTAAAAGGGTCATTTGCTGGTATGAGACCTAGAGAACCCAAAATGTCATATGACCCAGTGTGAACCTCTTTTACTCTGCTTAGCCTGAGGAAACCATAGCATAATTAAATCAGCCCTCCAACAGCTCTGACCAGCAATTCTTAGAAGCTCATATCTACAAAGAATATATGTATAAGTGGGTCTTTTCAGAGGCCACATACATCTTCTAATGTGAAGAAAAAGGTTTTTTTCTTATTCAAGCAAGAGGGAATCATGACAACCATTATAGTTAAAGGACAGACATTCATGGGATGAAATCCTGACACTAATGAAATCAATGGAAGTTTTGCCACGGATTTCAGTAGAGCCAGGATTTCATCCTGGTGTTTTGTAGCGTGGACGAGTTTCTAGTCTTTCACCCAAAAGGCAGAAGACAGGTCAAATATGCAACAGCCACCAGAAGGTGGATGCATACTGGGATAGATCCATTGGCTGCAATGTCCCCTTTAATAGCTGCATATAGCCTGTGCTCCATGATGTGAAGAAAGTGAAGACAACCAGACCATGCTCCCTAAATCCCTTCCCTAAGAGTGTTCTGACCATATTACTGTGGTTTTATTTATGTTTAACAATGTAAACTTTTTGTTTGCAGTGTTGTAGCATAGTGGTCCCATGATATTAGAGACAAAGTGGGTGAGGTAATATCTTTTATTGGACCAACGTCTGATAGTGAAAGAATTAAGCTTTCGAGCTTACATAGAATTCTTCAGGTGTGGGAAAGGAATTCAATATCAAAGCTATACACAAGGTGGAACAGATTGTTTAGCATAAGTAAGGCTGCGAGTCTTTCACGGAGATCACAGAAGTAATGGATTCCATGACTTTTTGGGACCTCCTTGACTTCCGCAGCTGCAGTGGCTGGTGCAGCTGACCCCAGGGCGGCCTGAGCAGCTGGGGCAGAACCTGGGGCCAGTCACAGCGGCCGCTGTTCCGACGGCCCCAGGCAAGAGGCCCAGGTGCTGCCCGAGAGCAGTGGTCCAGGAGCAGCAGCGGTGCCCCAGGCCACCCCAGCCCAGAGAAGCAGCAGCAGCAGCATGGCCCCGGGCCGCCCCCCAGCGCAGAGGAGTGGCAGCGGGACCCCCGGCCACTCCTTGCCCAGAGCAGCAGTGGCAGGGCCCTGGGCTACCCCCCACCCCAGGAGCAGCACTGATCACCGGAGCACCCCCTCCAGCAGCAGCATCCGCTGGAACCTCCCTCCTCGCCCCCTCAGCACCTACGATTTAGGCACGGGTATTTTTAGTAAAAGTCATGGGCAGGTCACTGGCTGTGACTTTTTGGTTATTGCCCATGACCTGTTCTTCCTTACTACCTGAAGAAGAGCTCTGTGTAGCTCGAAAGCTTGTCTCAGTCACCGAAGGAAGTTGGTCCAATACTACAGCAAATCACACTATTTAGATTTCAGACCAATTTAGCATTAACACATTTGGAACACACTCTCTCTCTCTCTCACTCTGAGTTTTATTTTCTTTCCGTTTTGGCAGGAGGCCTCCATGAGATTCTGACAGTTGTAATCATGTCCCAGGGAGATGATGGGAGGCAGAAAAATATACAGTATCTTGCTAATCCCCAATTTTTTGTGAATTTATACATATCTTTCATTTAAAAAATGGACTTTGAAGTATAAAAAACTGTGCAGAGAGGCAGACAGCCCCTGTTTTTGTCCAGGAAAGTGCCATGTTTTGAACATCCATCCTGGGTAAATGGAGTTCCAGCAAGTGTCAAAACACTGGTGCAGCTTGAAGACTCCTCACTCTCTAACCCTCCTTCCCTCCAGGAAGATTAGTGACACTAATGTAGCAGGGAGCTATGCCTGTGTAAATGGCATAGGATTAGGGTTTCCAGAGACAGGAAGAGACAACAGATCTGAGGCTCATTCCCATTTGTCCCACATGGAGTCACAGAGATATAGGAGATGGACTTTGGGGCAGTGATCGGGCATAAAGGGAATGACAGAGATACTGGGTGGTGAAGTTAAATCAAAACGTGGTTGCACAGATGAAGAGAGTACAGGAACATGGGGGTAGGCAATACACCTGGAGAAAGGGGGAAAGGAATACAGGGAGATAAGAAAAATGAAAGATAGGAAGCCATTCCTCTACGCCATACCCAGAACTGAGATAAAACGAGAGAAACTCCATGCCTCTTCCCCAATTCCCTGCAAGAGATGAGGGAGAAGGCCCCCCAAGGACACTACATCAAGGAATGGGCCTGCATTTGCCTCACTGAAGAATCCAGGGGACAACTGAACATTGCTTGCACCTGTTGGGATAGGTTGTATGTGTGAGGAACTGCCGCCATGGTTCCTGGCTTCTTAATAATAACCTTTAGAGACCCTGAGATATGCACACACCCATCAGCCTCCATAGTCCTGGTTTCCTCACATAAAATTGTCTCAAGAACATTTTTTAAAATTTGGCTCAGGGCAGATGTTTCTGTATCAAGTTAGCAGTAATAAAAGTTTAATAATATTAATGCATGCTGATGATGCAAATGTTTGAGGAGATATTGCCAACCTCTGAAGAGCACAAGAAGTGTTTCTATTAAAGAGGGGAACTCCAGTCACTGAAAGCTTATGGGACAAATCCTGCCCTAACTCTGCAACCACAGAGATCCCAGATGCAGAAGAACTGAGGTAGTTCAACATTTGGAGAGCCTGTTTAGAAGGTTCAGACCCCTGTGCACTACAGTGCACCTGAATGCAGTGAGAGACTTACCTGGATCCACTGACAACCAACTCTACTCTTCAATAGAATGGGAGAGTCAGTGCTGCAGATGTTAAATAAAGCATTTCTGTTCTGTAGGATGAGACTGTGGAACTGTAGCACCTATTTGTTGAAACACTAGTTCAAGGACTAAACCATCAATCCACATCTATCTCTATGAAGCCACTGTAAAATATGTTGTATGAACCACACAGGTTCCCTCATAGTATTAAATTATTGATTCTTAACATCAAAGAGAAAGAGTATATTTGACAACCTCCAAAAATTACAGTTGGGTAGCAGCTGCTATAACCAATCTCTCTCATCCTTTCCTAAATGAGAGTGAAAGATCTGGGAAAGGCCCTGATTTTATAACCACATTCTGTGTCATATGCAATACAATCCTGTTGGGGATAGTACGATACATACGGTAGGCTTGAGATGCTATCTAGAACAAAAATAATAAACCCATGAGACATGTTCAATTGATGTTTTTCAGTAAGCAGTATTTTTACTAAGGATATGAAAGTGGTGTTATCAAAACAGACTTCTTGACCTAAGGTATTGAAGGCATAAGGTTCCTACTACACAGAACTAATGATAGAAAAAGTTCAGCTAAAACTGACCAGATAGATTAGGGTGACCAGACGAGAATTCCAAAATATCGGGACTGCCGCAAGGGGAGCGCCTTTTCAATTGTTACACTCACCCATCCGAGTCTTCGGCGGCACTTCAGCGGAGGGTCCTTCAGTTGCTGACGGTCTTCGGCGGCATTTTGGCAGTGGGTAATAAACCTTGCCGCCAAAGAAGGAAGCACCCGCCACCAAAGACCGGTGGCGACTGAGGGACCCGCCACCGAAGTACCGCCAAAGACCCTGACGTGCCGGGTGAGTGTAACAATTGAAAAGGCGCTCCCCCTGCCGGTCACCGCTGACTAAGCAACACGGGGGGGAAACCCGCCCGAAACAAAATATCAGGACAAATGGTATTCCGACCGTACTTCGGTCGAGACACGGGGCAAACTGCTTGATATCGGGATGTCTGGTCACCCTAAGATAGATCAGCACTCCAATTTCCCTGTAATTTTAAAAATACATCATATTTATTGTAGTCATATTTGTTTGGATTATACAGAGCTGCAAGTTCATGTAGGTTTTCTTCTAAAAATGTTTATTTAATCATATGACTATTCAGGAAATGCTCACTTTGCTATTTTATTGTGCAAGGCTGCTATTGGGGCTGATTTGATGTTATTAAACAAATTTCAAGTCAGGTACAGTGACGGGCAGTAAGATGGCAGACAATCTGGAAATGCATCAAAGCATTACATGTTCTCATCATGTACAGTCATAGTAGTTGTAAATTGTTAAGATGCTTTCTAAACTTTTGTCAAAAAAGACAGGAGGCAGTAATTGCCTGGAAGACTTTGTGACAAGAACTCCTACTAGTTATGGTGATTAAACTGGTATTCCAAAAAACATCAGTATTTATAAATATTATCTTTGAAGTCTCAAACAGTTGAATATAAAAACCCTTATTGAGGACATGTGCTTTTAAGGATATAATCACTGAATATTTACATAATCCCTTACAGACAGTTAATATGACAATTTTCTAGGGTTGCCAGGTGTCCAGTTTTTGATCAGATCATCCAGTCGAAAAGGGAAACTGGCAGCGTCCAGTTACCTGCAGTAACTGGTGTCCACAACCGGGGGGAAGGGGAGACAGGAAGAGTAGCAGCAGCTGCTGGAGCCTGGAGGAGCAGCTCTGCTTAGCAGCTCCTGCTCTTCCCACCCCCACCCGCCTCAGAGAGAGAACTGGCTGGCTCCCAGTCTCACCAAAATAGGTACTGGCGCCATCCAGGGGCAGGTGGGAGGGGGGTAATCTGTCTGCCTCTCCCTGCCCTGCTGTGCCCCATTTCCACATGCCAGCCCCTTGCTCCAGGGAGGCACCACCTCCCCCACCCGCTGTGCCCCAATTTCCCTTCCTCGGCCCCTCACTCCAGGGCACAGCCCCCCCTCCCGCCCATTGTGCACCTATTTCCCCTCCCTGGCCCCTTGCTCCAGGCACTGACCCCCCTCACCCCGCTGTGCCCCAATTTTCCCACCCCAGCCGCTTGCTCCAGGGACAGACCCTCCCTGCCCCACCCCGATTTCCCCACCCCGCCATGCCCCTAATTTCCCAATCCAGCTTGTTGCTCTGGGGTCAACCCCCCTCTGCCCCAGCCCCTTGCTCCAGGGACTGACCCCTGCCCTGCCGTACCCCAGCTGGGTAGGGCAGGTTCTGCATTAGCTCCTCTGGAGGCGGCAGGTGAGTCCCGAGGGATGGGGGAACGAGCAAGCGACAGGGGTGGAGAGCGAGAGATGGGGTAGGGAGCACAGGTGGGGCAGGGTGCGGGGCATTGTGGAAGGCGTGTTCGGATTTCAGGGATTAGAAAGTTGGCAACCCAACAATTTTCCTTGTCCTACAAAGCATTAAATATGTGCAGTGAGCAAGTGAAAAATAGGGGATGTGATGCAACAACAAAGCAGCGAAAGTTCCACATTTTTTTATTTGAATGTTTGGGGGGTTTATTATTTTGTTATGTTTTGAGTTTATGATTCCCAGGCATCTGAATAGGCATTCTCAGCAGGGAGAACTAGACCCTTTGAAAGAAGTGTCCTTTAAGGAGGAATTTAAAAGGTACTTCAGGTTAATGGTTTGAAGTCAAATGGTTTAATCAGAAAATCAGACTATTTTTATGAAATGTTAATAAAAACAGTTAGTGCCAGGCATTACTGAGTGACATGTGCATTTAAAAACATTTTACCTTAGAAAGATATATTACCAGAAGCATTGCCCATTAAACCATTATATAACATCTACATCTCTTGCTTTCTGTGACTAATGTTAATCGTGTATTTAAAAAAACCCTAATTTAGCAGCAGGCTGAACGTAGAGGATATACTGCTACATATGAGGTGGTGCATAGCTATGCTGCCCAGGAGCAGTCCTGGGAAGGAATCCTGACTCAAAGTCCTTGCTTCCCTCTACCCTCCTTCACCTTGTAATTTACTGCACTCTTTACAGGGCTGTAACTTACTTTTCCCCTTGTGTTGACTCAGCTTTGCCCTCCAGACCCAGACTTGTAAGCTCTATGCAGCCACTTAACTGGGTTGGTGTGGGTTTTTTTGAGGGGGGATGGGGGACGGGGGGAGAAAGGGGGCTTATGTCCCCTTACTAGTCAGTGTGGCTGAGCAGGGCTCAGTTACACCCCAGCTCTTATTAAGTTCACCTAAAGTTCCCTTGAGTTTTCAAATTAGTTTTTTTGAAACTAATATGTTTAAAGTAGGGCTGTCAAGCGATTAAAAAAATTGATTGTGGTTAATCACGTTTAATCACACTGTTAAACAATAAGAGAAAACCATTTATTTATATATTTTGGATGTTTTTTACATTTTCAAATAGATTGAATTACAACACAGAATACAGTGTACAGTGCTCATTTTTTTATTACAAATATTTGCACTGTAAAAAACAAAAGAAATAGTATTTTTCAATTCACCTCATACAAGTACTGTAATGCAATCTCTTTATCATGAAAGTTGAACTTACAAACGTAGAATTATGTACAAAAAAATAACTGCATTAAAAAACAAACCAATGTAAAATTTTAGAGCCTACAAGTCCACTCAGCCAATTGCTCAAACAAGTTTGTTTACATTTGCAGGAGATAACGCTGCCCGCTTCTTGTTTACAGTATCACCTGAAAGTCAGAACAGGCATTCACATGGCACTTTTGTAGCTGGCATTGCAAGGTATTTAGTGCCAGATGCACTAAAGATTCATATATCCCTTCATGCTTCAACCACAATTCCAGAGGACATGCATCCATGCTGATGATGAATTCTGCTTGATAACAATCCAAATCAGAGCGGACCAACGCGTGTTCATTTTCATTATCTCAGTCAGATGCCACCTGCAGAAGGTTGATTTTCTTTTTGGGTGTTTCAGATTCTGTAGTTTCTGCATCAGAGTGTTGGTCTTTTAAGACTTTTGGAAGCATGCTCCACACATTGACCCTCTCAGATTTTGGAAGGCATTTCGGATTCTTAAACCTTAGTTTTAGTGCTGTAGATATCTTTAGATTTCTCACATTGGTAACTTCTTTGCGTTTTGTCAAATCTGCAGTGAAAGTGTTCTTAAAACAAGCAACATGTTCTGGATCATTATCTGAGACTGCTATGCCATGAAATACATGGCAGAATGTGGGTAAAACAGAGCAGGAGCCATACAATTCTCCCCCAAGGAGTTCAGTCACTAATTTAATTAACACATTTTTTTAATGAGTGTCATCGGCATAAAAGCATGTCCTCTGGAATACTGGCTGAAGCATGAAGGGGTATACGAATGTTTAGCATATCTGGCACGCAAATACCTTGCAATGCCAGTGTCATAACTATAAAGGGAAGGGTAACAGCGCTCCTGTGTACAGTATTATAAAATCCCTCCTGGCCAGAGACTCCAAAATCCTTTTCCCTGTAAAGGGTTAAAAAGCTCAGGTAACCTGTCTGACACCTGACCCAAAGGACCAATAAGGGGACAAGATACTTTCAAATCTTGGGGGGGGGGGAGAGGCTGTTGTTTGTGCTCTTTGTTTGGGAGTTCGTTCGCTCTTGGGACTGAGAGGGACCAGACATCAATCCAGGTTCTCCACATCTTTCTAAACAAGTCTCTCATATTTCAAACTTGTAAGTAAACAGCCAGGCAAGGCGTGTTAGTTTTTACTTTGTTTTCTCAACTTGTAAATGTACCTTTTACTAGAGTGTTTATCTCTGTTTGCTGTACTTTGAACCTGAGGCTAGAGAGGGGTCCTCTGAGCTCTTTAAGTTTGATTATCCTGTAAAGTTATTTTCCATACTGATTTTACAGAGATGATTTTTACCTTTTTTCTTTAATTAAAAGTCTTCTTTTTAAGAACCTGATTGATTTTTCCCTTGTTTTTATATCCAAGGGGGTTGGATCTGTATTCACCAGGAGTTGGTGGAAGGAAGGAGGGGGGATGGTTAATTTCTCCTTGTTTTAAGATCCAAGGGGTTTGGATCTGTATTCACCAGGGAATTGGTGAAGAGTTTCTCAAGGCTTCCCAGGGAAGGGAATCCACTTGGGAATGGTGGCAGTGGACCAGATCTAAGCTGGTAGTTAAGCTTAAAAGTTTTCATGCAGGCCCCCACATTTGTACCCTAAAGTTCAGAGTGGGGAAGCAGCCTTGACAGCCAGCTACAAAAGTGCCATGTGAACGCCTGTTCTCACTTTCTGGTGACATAAATATGAAGTGGGCAGCATTATCTCCTTGTAGTCGGGCGGCTGCCCCACTCCCTGAGATTATGGGCTACGGCAGGCCAGTGAGCCTGTGCAGACACACAGCCAATGAGAGAAGGGCTTACTGGGAGCCAATCAGGGCCCAGGTTGGAGACAGCCAATCAGGGCCAGGCTCAGCCCTATAAAAGGCTGCTGAGGGAGAGAGCAATCAGTCTGTCCTAAGCCTTTGAGGGGGAAGGTCTATCTCCAAGCTGGGAGGCTAGCACCGCGGACAGCGCAGCGCTGGGCAGGCCCGGGGGAGTAAAGGGAAACTCTGGCCCAGTGTCTGCCAGGCTGCAGGCCCTGAGTGGAAGGGCCTAGCGGGTGCAAGGGGCTGTAGGGGAAGCAGCCGAGGGAAGCGGACAGATGAGGGGAGAGAAGGAGGACAGCGAGGCTGCCGCCAGAGGGTCCCTGGGTTGGGATCCAGATTAGAGGGCTGGCCTGGGACCCTCTACCCCCCATGCAGTACAACCAGCCATTGGCTGTAGGGAGTGGCTATTAAAGACCACGCCAGATCCCTATCGGGAGGGATTAGACTTTGGGGTGTGCGGTTGACCATGGTAGCTGGAACATAGAGACTGCTGATAGACTCCCCTCCTCCTGCCCCCCCGGAATGGGGTGTGGAAGGACTAAGGGGCACTGCCAGAGGGCAGTGGTCCTGAAGAGGACGCCGTGAGTTGGTGAGCGATGCGGGCTCAGAAGCCAACCGAGGGCAAGACGACAGACGGGACACCACCAGGAGGGGCCGCTCCTCTGGATAGAGCTAATACCTGGAGTAACCAGTAGGAGGTGCTGCGGTGGTGAGTCCCAACCCTGTTACACTCCTGTAAATGTAAACAAATTTGTATCTCTTAGTGTGGCTGAACAACAAGTAGGACTGAGTGGAATTGTAGGCTCTAAAGTTTTCCATTGTTTTGTTTTTGAGTTCAGTTATGTAACAAACAAAAAAATCTACATTTGTAAGTTGTGCGTTCACTGTATTGTGAAAGTACTACATTACTTGTATGAGGTGAATTGAAAAATACTATTTATCATTTTACAGTGCAAATATTATAATAAAAAATAACAACACAAAGTGAACATTATAAACTTTGTATTCTTTGTTGTAATTAAAATCAATATATTTTAAAATGTAGAAAAACTTCCAAATAGTTAATAAATGTCAATTGGTATTCTATTGTTTAACAGTGCAACTAAACTGTGATTAATTGTGATTAATTTTTTTTAGTTAATCGCATGAGTTAACTGCGATTAATTGACAGCCCTAGTTTAAAGTGTTTTCGTCTGACTTAAGTTAGAAGTTCTATTCTTCCCTGTGCACAAATGGAAGAGATAGGAACTGAAAGAAGAATTGCTCGTTGATATCCAGGACATTTAGATGCACACAGCAGGAAGGGTATTTTAGCAGAGTTTACTGGGCAGCTGAAGCAATTTAGTTCATCTCCAAAAATATGATTTTGCCTATAGCTACAGTGTTGGAGGGGTGTATAGCTAGAGGTGATCAAAAATATTCTGATGGAATAGTTCTGTTGGCTAAAATCCAAATGAACATTTCACAGCATGTGTCAATTCTGTCAAAACTTTTGAAGACCTCCCAGCTCCTGGAGTTGTCCACCTGGCCGGCAGGCTGCCCAATTCCCCAGCTCCCGGGGCTGCCCAGCTTCCAGACTTCCTGGGAGGTCAGGTTACCAGCACAGCTGGCTCCCCAGGCTGCATGTTTGGCAGGCCATCCCTGGGGATGGCCAAAAATTTCTGAAAAACTCCATGTTAGAATTTTGCATTTCTGACTTTTCTTTCTATTTCAGAATGAAAAACATTCCAGAAATGTGCAATCTTCCCTGGAAAAGCAATTCCATTTTCCACACAGCGCTACCAGTAGCCTATTAAACATATGTTCCAGGGAAAGTTTACTTTTCCAGTTCACTTTAAGAACAAAATTCATGAAACAATGAAGAAGCAGGAGTTTTGACCATTAACTGGTAGCCATAAAGATACAAAATATTTTACTAATGGAACTGAAGAAACAAATATACTGCTGTTTCTTGTTTGTCAGTACAAGATGCACATGTGCTAGTCAAACCCTTCAATGTACAACATAACACCCAATTTATCCTGTCTCTAGTTACTACTGTTTAACTATGTGGAAAAAAACTATGATTAGCACAGGAAGTACTAATAACCAAGTTCTAGTAGGCACCTATGATCAGTATCTGCAAGAAACCCACATCAGCTGTTTGGAGTCCAGGGTGGAATTAATCAGTTTTTATTTTGCCCTGCCCTGAACAACCCATAGTAGGATTGTTCTGCAGGGTATTTTACACAGAAATCATTGAGGTCCCAGGCAGAGTCTCATGGACAGGGAATGTGGGCCACTTGCAATGTGGACACACTTTTGACATAGCAATGGGTCCTATGTACAGTCCTCTAAAGAGATTTCTGAGCAGAAATAAACTGAGTGAGGGGCTGCCAGAATAAGGGTATACATTATTTTTCCTTTGCTCTGTGTGTGTGTGTGTGTGTGTGTGTGTGTGTGTGTGTGTGTGATCATTGCGTCACATTCCCAATATTCTGTGTTTTACTAAATCCTATTTAAAAGTGCAGAAACATATTGCATAAGATGCATACATTTCAAGTAAATATTTCTATAGTAAACTATCATGGAACGCTTTCAATAAGGACTGCAGAAACTGTTTTGTATGAAAAGAAACTAATTCTAACTGCTATACATTTTATATATTATAGTTCACCTTAACAATATAATACACTGCTGGAATACTTATTTTTCTATTGTTTAACTTTTCCCTTTTGTTATTGTCAAAGCATTCCTCTTTTTAAAAACATACACTAGATGAACCATAACATATTAACACATCATCTATGCTACCCTGAACAGCAATCTTTAAAACTGTCCCAATCAAGTGGGTTAGTGTGGACATTGTGGTGAGGGCTGCATCTTGCTCGGTCAACTTAAGGGGGATGGGTGGGGGCTTGAGAGTCCAAGCTCCAGCCTGAGTTGCAACATCCACATGGCTATTTATAGCGTGCTAACTTGAGCCCCACTACCACAAGTCTGTCTACCCAGCTGGGGAGGCTCAGTCCCAGTTGTAGATATACACCAACACTCCCACCCTGCCACAACCGCATAGGTTGTGCCCAAGGCTCCTTTAAACCCTGGAAATACCTAACTGCTGGAACAGCTCCTTGGGTTCCTGACTTGCACTGAGAAGCAGAATGGCTCCAGGATCAGTGAAGTGTTAAAACCATCTTTTCCACTTCCATCTCCTGAGCTCTGTTGGGTGTTCCTCAGCAGCAGCTCATGAGGAGGACAAATAGGTCTGAACTTCTATTTTTCTCTCATCCAAAATTTAAAAAGTATGTTACCTAACCTTTTCTGATACTCAGTTTGATTTAGAGTCACTTTAAAATTTTAGGCAAATGATTAGTGAATTTTTACTTTTTCTGAAAAATGGTATAATGGATCTTTGTAAATAATCAGCATGTTTTAAAATAAATCAAATGCTTATTATATTGCAAAATAAATACAATATTGCAAAATAATACAATTTGGTGATCTTTTGGAATTCAATTACTATTTTGCATGAAAATATAGTTACATGCTCTGTAAAGAGCGATGGTGCCATTGACATTGATAGTTACATCATAGATTAAAACTATGAATGTCACCATCTTCAGTTCAAAATCTAAACTTACTTTTTACCCTGCCTTCCACATTAAAAAAACAACAACAAAAAAACATAAACTCACCAATTGTGGACTAGAGAAAGAGATACAGATATTCCTAACCTGTATACTTTTAAGTCTTATAAAATGCTATGATAGTAGGATGATGATCAGGGTATAAATGCTTAGGCATGTTTTAGGAGAAGAAAATGGTCTGAATTAGCTGCATCATTTTTCAGCCATGGTCTCAAATTTTACAGCCACCAAATTAAATAGCGAGTGCTAATAACATGTACAAATGCAGTAATCCGCAGTTCAGCTAACCAACTGCTGCACAAATAATTTGCAGGCTCCACATTTACACAGGAGAAATCAAAAGCTGGTCTTAACACAGCTGTATATTTGGCACTCAGACTGCCTTTAAAAGCAAGAAAAACAGAAGAGTCTACACAATCATTATAACCACATAATATAGGGACAGGATGCTACAGTCTAACAGTTCTTGTTGCTGGAAGTAGAAGGAACGTCACCACTTGTTTGGGTACCAATATTACAGAGATGTCTATCATTACCAGCTGTGTAACTAGTTGTTCATACAATACAACTATTGTATTGTATGAACAATCCTCCCCTTCCCCAATACCAAGGTTTTATTATAGTTTGGCTTTAACTTTGCGTTTGGAACAATCTGTATAGTTTTATTTTAATGTATTAGCATACATTCCTACTAGTTTCTTGAGAAACAGTAACAATATTTCCTTTGAGAGGTCACCAAACGAAATTAATAGGCAGCAGGTTTAAAACAAACACAAGGAAGTATTTCTTCACACAACACTCAATCAACCTGTGGAGCTTTTTGCCAGAGGATGTTGTGAAGGCCAAGACTATAACAGGGTTCAAAAAAGAACTAGATAAATTCATGGAGGATAGGTCCATCAATAGCTATTAGCCAGGATGGGCGGGGATGGTGTCCCTAGCCTCTGCTTGCCAGAAGCTGGGAATGGGTGACATGGGATGGACCACTTGATTTCCTGTTCTGTTCATTCCCTCTGGGGCACCTGGTTTGGCCACTGTTGGAAGACAGGATACTGGGCTAGATGGAACTTTGGTCTGACCCAGTATGGCCATTCTTATGTACCATTTAATTTCTAAAGGTGTGTTTCAATGTACAGTTGTCAATTATTTGTGTCTGTGTGTAAGTAAAAACATAACATGTGTCTCAGAATATGAAGGAATTATACTGATAACTCAGTGATTTCCACTACCATATTTGGGAGAGATTTCTTCCATTAATACATAAGCTCCCTAAAAATGAGCATAAACAACTTTAATCGCATGGTTCTCATTGAGAGCATCAGAGGAACTCAAGTCAAAGTTATTCATATGCATAAAGATTTGCAGAAATGGAATCGCTAATTACAGTATGATTTACAACAATATTTTGATTGATGTGTAGAAAAAACTATAGATAAACTGAAAAAAGAAACGGGAGTTGGATATAGATGATAGAGACTAACATCTGTAAGTATGAAGAAAAGAACTTGTAATTGAAAAGAAAAGGGGCAACTTTTCTCGTTTTGAGTAATATCCTTAGCTGGAGCAAATCAGCCTGCTTCCATTGACATAAGTAGAGTTAGGCTGACAAACTAGCTGAAGATCTGAAGCTCTATTTTAACAATGCTTTTGGTCTCTTCTCCTTTCTAATGCAGCAGGTCTGCTAAATATTTTGACAGTGATACAACAGCCATCCTCATCTGCAGTGCTGCCTTTTAAAAAAAAAAATTCTTCTAATACTGTAGAATGTGACGTGCTAGTCAGAACACAATTACTTTTTCTCCTGGAAACACATATGTAGTATTTTGTTCCACTCCATGGACTTAATGTGGTTCTGAGAATAAAAATCTTACTGTAATGTTCATGGACAAGTGACCACAGTGAAGAGAAGAAAGTTATTTGAAACTGAAATTTTGAATTTTTGGGCTCTTGGGGAATGAAATCTCACCCTTCATTTTGTATTTGCAGAGATACATATAACAGAAACAGGATAGAGACAATATCAACAAAAATTGAGAACTAAGAAAATTTTGAGCAAACAGTGAGAGAGTGTTATGATTTTCTCCTTGCCCTTCAGCTTTCATTCAGAACAGGCTTATGCAAAACTAATTTTATATATAAGAAATGCAGAGATAAAGAAAAATGCACTCTTGAACCCTGGATAGAACTAATTGGAAAGATGTCATCCTTTTAAGCTTTATGGTAGAACACAAATGTCATTCAGCTTTTGACACAATGCAGTTTTTCACTACTGGTTTCTCTGTTGCCCATAATCCCTTAGGAATGTTTATTGACCTATAAGCACCACACTCAAAACTGTGTGGTCCACTAATACAACTGTTGGCTTTCTCTAAGTTTATCATAAGTGATAAGCAACCGAGATAGCCAAACACCATTCCTGGCATTTTTCCTTCCTGACAGGAATACATGTGTTCAAAATACATTAAAGCAATCATACCTTCAGGAAATACATTACTCTCTCTAAGCTCAAAATGTAACTACATTTTAAACTCCAGTTGATTTTCTTTATATACCAAACCATGCTGAATATTAATTTACCCACAGTAAAAATATGCATAAAAATCATTTTTATAAAATAATGTAGATAAGATATCACTATTACATTTTCCATTGGATTTATGCTTGAAAATGTAATCTAATACCTTACTGTATTGTGGAACTTCTTCCTGCTACCCCCAAATATAAATACAAAACACTGCCATAACACATACACAAGATTTTATTTCACGGGTTCAACTTGTCTTCCATTCAATTACTCTATTCATGCAAGAGGTTCTGAAAGCTTCACAATATTGACTATATAGAATCTACTACATAAGACTGTGCATACATAGGTGGGTGAAGGAGAATCACACACTTGAGTACAATTCTTTACATTAAAAGTAGTACTTTCTTTTACTCAGACACATTTGTAAATTATGTATGACTGTGTCTTAACATAGTCGTCCAGCAACCTACAGTCACCACCAAAAATGAGGGCTGGCAACAAGCAGACCTCATAGTATATTGCAAGGAACCCCAGCAAACATTCTGCTTATTCTGATACTCCTAATGTTGTCACATTCTCAACTGATAATGCCAATGCATCAAATCTGTACATGGCAAGATAAGGAAACTATTTCTTTCTCCAAAGAACCCAACTACTATGCAGACTCCATTGCTATATCCAAATAATTGCTCTTTGGCACTGAACATTAACAAGATGATCCTTCCAAAATATTAAATACATACAAATGAATATTTATTTACTTTACTGATTTATAGAGGACCAGTCACCATAACTACCAGGTGCTCATTTGTGCTGTAAATTAAGATGATGTACTCAATAAAATCGTTACAAAAGCCAAATTTATACAAAAGCTAAAATCAAATAGGGCCTAATCCAACTCCCATTGACTGCAATGGGCTTTGGATCAGTCCCATAGATATTTCTTGTATTATCCCTAGAAGCTCCCTAGATCCAATAAACTGCCAAGAGCAGCAAATTCCAAAAGGCAGGTACCCCCAGCAGTCCCGATATATCAGAAACTGTGAACGTTTTTCATCAAGCTGGAGCCTCCTTAACATCTTTCTCCAATGCTTGATAACTTAGGTGTCTGTGCCACATACAGTACTTACCCAGCACCTGAGTTACTGGCCAAAAATTACACTGCAACAACAAAGACAATATTCATGGCACATTTAGATGTCTAGTTCAACTGAAGTTCACTTAAGCACTACATTAAAAAAAGTTTCATTAAGCTCCATTAAGACCATAACATTATCCTCTTGATAAGCAATAGAAGTTACCCACACATTCTCATTTTTTAAATGTCATATGTTTCCTGCAGAGTGGATTGCAGGGATCCGTGGATGGTCTGTGTTAATCACCTCAACCCAACCAAAAGTGTGTAAAGTTAGATTGAATGTGAGAGGTTCTTCAGCTTTGAAACCAGCTGCTTCAAAACTTTTCAGCCATACGGGAGCTAGGCTTACACTGCAGACATCTGCAGTAGCTGGAGTTCTTGCCACTACAGTACAACCTCTTCCTTCCACAGACTATCACCATCACTTCTAGTAACCTCAATGGCTCTATGAGATCAGAGGACAAAAAAAATGGAAGTAATGAGAGAACTGGTTAAGTTAACAAACAAATAGAAATCTCAGAACCTACTCCTGCTCCTACTCATACGGATGTAAATGGCAAAACTCCTGTTGGACTTTAATGGTGCTGGATTGGCCCCCATCAAATATGCAAATTAAAGTATTCCCTTAATTCCATCTATCTGTAGAGATTTTCACTTATAGGTTTCTAAAGAATAAATATTTTCCCAAACATAAGCCACTACCCTTGATTGAGAACAGGCTGAATTTTTCCACTGCTTCTAAAGAACTTATTCCTTCCCCTTTTAAAGATCAACATACATGAACAATCAAAATTAAAAGCTGAAACCACTGATTTTCCTCAAATAAGTAGCAGGAACTCAATGCTATTTATGCACAAAACTGCTATAAGCATCTTAAAATGGCTTCCTTCAAACCAGCCAAGGAAACCCATGAACAGACTAAACATTTATAATTTATTATAAATAAATACTAAATTGAGTAAATATAATACAGATGGACCAGACGCACAAATGGAAACTCCAGAAATCAAAATGCAATAGTTTCTAAACTGAAAATTAGGCTTTAGCACCTATTTTATTCATCCATACAAGTTTTCATTTACAGGAATTATATTTGCAAGCTTTACAAGTATATGAACTGTGAAACTTCTTGACGTATTTATAATCTTCATTCAAATTAGCTCATTTCTACAGGGGCTATGTAACACAGCACTAGTCTTACAAAAGAGCCAGAGCTAATGAAGTCATCAATGAGGTGTATACACTGGAACACTGAACAATTAATATTGACCTATACCTAATGAGCAAGGTAAAAAGCTTCCTTTATTTCATCTGTGGTGACAATGAGCTATACATCTAATTTTACTTCAGAAGCCTGAATGTTTCACTTCACATCCACTCTGGATTTTAAACCTATTATTGAAAACCCTTTGACTGAATTTTACTCTCTCATTTTACAGTGGCGTGTATCTGAAGTAACTCCATTGACTTCAACTGAGTTATTCCAGGTTTATATGGATGTAAATGAGAACAGAATTTGACACCATAGGTTTAGTCAAAATGATGTTTTAAATTTTGTGGGGCTGACAATTTTATACCTTAATAAAGAAATACAAGTCTGGGGGGGATTTGTTTTTTCTTAATCTTTTCTTAATCACCGTTGCCATGAATCATTTATGCATCCATCAAGAGGGCTTCCCATTCAGCTTAATTTATCCCTGTAAATATTGTAAGGTGATCTGTTCTTCTGCTTTCAATTGTGAATAAATTATGCATTTGATTATTACACCTTTCCATAAGAAGTCAACTGATTACCTGCATACTGATTCAATAAAAATGAGATGCCGCCAGCTCTGTGTGACATAGCCCTGAAATTACAAAACCTGTGCAGATTCATAAGGATTTCAGAGACATGAAACAAGATGAAGTTAGCATTGTATTTGGTCCTTAAGATTCAAGATGGGGGAAACTCTCCACCAACACAAGAGGAGAGAATCTAAAAACTTCCCTTTTGAAGGTGTCATCTAAACTAATATTTCATTGACAAAATTATACATACAGCATCCTCAAAACAAGGAGGTTTGAACTTTGCTCTATATGAGTTACACCCCATGTAAATCTGGAATCATTCACAGATTTACACCAGTGTAACTCTGAGCAAAATTGAACCTGGAGTCTGCAAATTCACTGTTAAACCTGAAATACACAATAACCTTTACTGAATTTTTTATGTTACATACATCTCATTCTCAAGTTACCAAATGAAGGCATAAAAACAGTGGCTCTTTGGTATCTGATCAGATATGAATGTCTGTTTTGACAGGACATCCTGAAACCCCAATTTAAAAAAAAAATGCACCAATCATCTTACACCTTATACCCTGAATGTAGTGCTTATTACTATTCCTATTTAGAAGTTTAGGTGACAGAGGATTAAGCTTTGTGAGCATGGAGTCCTGCTCACTGCTGAATTGAAGCTGCAGAGATTCGTCTGATACAAAGCTTCCTCTGCTGGAAACAATAGTTAGGGTGTGAGAGGTTTTACAATGATTGCATCTCCTGGGTTGGTGCAAGATGATGTGAACTTGTTAGCTACAGTGATCTGCTGAATGATGATAAAATTCAGTTTATGAAATTTATTCAAGTGATTTACTGCTAAGGCTATATAATTAATTAGCATTTTCTTGCCTTGAAAGGAACCTAAAAGAGTTTTGTCCTAATATACCCCTCTGTATGAATGAAATGCATAAACCATATCCAGAAATGCTCTGGACATAATATCGAAGGGACGGGGGGAGTGAATCCTTTAAGCCTTAAGGCAAGGGTGGTCAACAGGGTGACCGCAGGCCAAATCCAGACCACCAGACACTTTCCAAGGGACCGTGTGGGCAGAAGCCGAACCAGGGCTGGAGCCACGTGCAGCTGTGCCTACTCCCCAGAAGGGGCGGTGGCGGGGCTGGGCTGCAGCGTGCAGTCATGTCCATGGGTAGATGCTTGTGCAGCCATAGCCCCACCATCAGCAGCGCTGGGACATGGAGGGGTTGGGGTGAGCAGCAACATTGGGCATGGGGAGACATCTCCACATGCACCCCATGTGGAGCCTAATGTGTCTCCTCTACACCTTGGCCCCTCCATTCAGGGAGCAATGAGGTATCACTGGCTCACTCTGAAGCCCAGAGGGCAGCACAGTAGGGGCCCTAATTCAAATACTTTTCTGCTGGTCATGGAAACAATTGGGCTGGCTGGACCATAGAGTCATGACTCTTGGGCTCTGGGCCCTACCGGGCAATCCGGCTGGTAAGTACCTGATAGGGTCCCACGCCATCCATTTGTGCTGGGGCACCAAACATAGCACAGCGCCCCGCACTCTCCCGACAGCCCCCCATCTGGCCTTGTGTCCCCAGCCCGTGAGCAGTTCCCGGCCTCAGCTCTGCCTACTTCCTGGTGGGTAACTCTTGTAGTCCTCAACACACTATAGATTTACTTCAGAGGGATATTATTTTAGAACTTTACGTTTCTCTTTTTGTTACTCTTCATTTCTGATGACCCATTAACACTTATATTAATTGTGGCTATTAAGCCCTATGTTTCCTTTTTATCTAGCTAGCCATAAGGGCTTTGATTATTATTCATCACGAGAAGGGCTTTTTCTTTAAGGCAGGGACACTTCTGAAACTATTTGCTTTTGAATCCTCCTAAGACAAAGGGTTATGTCACTTTCTTATCTTTAGATAGCAGCTGATTCTACAACAGGTTGGGTATCTTCCAGAGGTACTGAGCTCCCTCAACAGTTAATGGGAGAAGATGCTCAGCACCATGCAAGATCAGTCCCTAATAAATGTGTACTACAAGTACTTAAAATGTAAGTGTTTCTATTCTATATAAAATGACTAAAGGAGATTTAGTTGTTATCCAAAAATTTTAAGTATACGTATTCTGCATGTATTTGTTCCTTTTCCCTATTATTTGAAGATTTTATTGTACTTAAAAAAAACCCCAAAAAACAGGAAGTAACACAAAGTCAGCTAAACAATATGTCTATGCTAGGAGCAACTCCAGGCCAGAGTCAAGATGTATCAAAGGGCCAACACATGCAACTCTGATATAAGCCATTAACTTGTAAGGTAACTAGAGTATGTTTGAACACATTTCCCTTTGTAGACACTCTCAGTACACTACTGAAAAACACTGATTCAATGTGTCAGAAAAGACTGATTGGCTTAACCTTATATTCCATTGATAATGAATTCTATAATTAGTCCACAGTCAGACAGTAATCAAACTAATAACAGACTCCCTGGCATACATAGGCAGACAAATTCTTAAATACTAGCATCCATCAGTAAGACATACTTATAGAAGCTCAATGCAATCTGTTTACCCTAATTAAAGATGCTGTTAAATGATGTATTGAGAGAGTCAGAGCAGCAACTAGAACCACGTTTACAAAAACACACCCACCAGCATTTCCATGTATTCAGAACAGAAACTGATTAGAAATCTTGTGAACTGACCTAATAATACCACTTATTTTAATAAGTGCCCTAAACAGTATATAGAGACATGTATAACTGGAATTTAGGCATATTTTATTGTTCACCTCATTTGTTTACTGAAGTCCCTAAACAAATTAAATTAAATACTACATTTATCAGGATAAAATATATTTATAAAACCATAAATTACATACATTCTTACAGAAACTGTTAGTAGTAGTAATTGTATGAGTAGTGATATATCAGTAGTGCTCAGAGGAACCAATCAAAATATGGACACCACTCTGTTCAGCACTGACTGGTGCTTATAACACTTAGCACATTTCTACTGCAGTCAGAGAACAACAGGGAAGGAAGGTCTCTTACTACAACATGTACATTCCCCTCGTTGTAACATAACACTGTGCAGTCTAACAGATAAAGTGTTTGCTTCATATGTCAAAGGTCACTAGTTAAAATCTATAAAAACCACCATGTTAGAAATGAATTAGCCACAGAAATTTTCAAGTTAAATATGACACAATTAGAGCTAACGTGGTTCTCTCTCAGGCCTTGTCTACACTACGAGAGTAGTTCGAATTTACTTGCATCGAATTTTTGGAATCGATATTGCAAAGTCGAACGTCTGTGTCCACACTAAGGACAGTAATTCGACTTTGTGAGTCCACACTAACGGTGAAAGCGTCGACATTCGAAGCAGTGCACTGTGGTCAGCTATCCCACAGTTCCCGCAGTCCCCTCTGCCCATTGGAATTCTGGGTGTAGCCGGCAATGCCTTCTGGGTAACAAAATGTGTCGAGGGTGCTTTTGGGTAACTGTCGTCATCCGTCCATCACTCCCGCCCTCCCTCCCTGAAAGCGCCGGCGGGAAATCAGTTCGCGCACTTTTCCAGTCATTGACAGCGCGGATGCCACAGCACTGCGAGCATGGAGCACGCTGCGACCATCGCTGCAGTTGTGGCCGCTCTCAACGCCTCGCAGCTTATCATACACCTTTCCCTGAGGCAGATGCAGAAAAGTCAGGCGAGGAGGCTACGGCACCGCGGTGATGTCCTGAAGTCTGAGAGTAGCACAGACCTCTCAGAAAGCAGGGGACCCAGCGCCGAGGACATCACGATGGCAATGGGTCATGTTGATGCCGTGGAACGGCGATTCTGGGCACGGGAAACAAGCACTGAGTGGTGGGACCGCATAGTGCTGCAGGTCTGGGATGAATCCCAGTGGCTGCGAAACTTTCGCATGCGGAAGGGAACTTTCCTGGAACTTTGTGAGTTGCTGTCCCCTGCCCTGAAGCGCAATGACACCCGGTTGCGAGCTGCACTGAGTGTACAGAAGCGAGTGGCCATAGCCCTCTGGAAGCTTGCAACGCCAGACAGCTACCGGTCAGTCGCGAACCAGTTCGGGGTGGGCAAATCTACCGTGGGGGTTGTTGTGATGCAAGTAGCCAAGGCAATCGTTGATGTACTGCTGCCAAAGGTAGTGACCCTGGGAAACGTGGAGGCGATCATAGATGGCTTCGCAGCGATGGGATTCCCAAACTGCGGTGGGGCCATAGATGGAACTCACATCCCTATTCTGGCACCGGACCACCAAGCCACCCAGTACATTAACCGAAAGGGCTATTTTTCCATGGTGCTGCAAGCACTGGTGGACCACAGGGGACGTTTTACCAACATCTACGTGGGATGGCCGGGCAAGGTTCATGACGCTCGTGTTTTCAGGAACTCTGGTCTGTTTAGACGGCTGCAACAAGGTATTTACTTCCCGGACCACAAAATAACTGTTGGGGATGTGGAGATGCCTATAGTCATCCTCGGGGACCCAGCCTACCCGCTAATGCCCTGGCTCATGAAGCCCTATACTGGCGCCCTGGACACTGAAAAAGAACTCTTCAACTACCGGCTGAGCAAGTGCAGAATGGTGGTGGAGTGTGCTTTTGGCCGTCTCAAGGGGAGATGGAGAAGCTTACTGACTCGCTGTGATCTCAGCGAAACCAATATCCCCATTGTTATAGCAGCTTGCTGTGTGCTCCACAATCTCTGTGAGAGCAAGGGGGAGACCTTTATGGCGGGGTGGGAGGTTGATGAAAATAGCCTGGCTGCTGATTACGCTCAGCCAGACAGCCGGGCGATTAGAAGAGACCTGCGGGAAGCGCTGTGCATCCGGGAGGCTTTGAAAGCAAAGTTCCTGAGTGAGCAGGGTAACCTGTGACTTTTAAGTTTGTGTACAGAGAAGCTGAACCTGCCCCCGTTTCTTTACCCAGTTAATGTTGACTATCCTACCCAGTTACATACCCCCTTCACCCCCTTCCAACACACGTTTCGAAATAAAAATAGTTCTACTTTGTTAATGCACACCGTTTTTTTTAATACTGTTTTCGCGGGAATTTTTTAAAACTGGGACGCAGACTGTGGTGCGGAGCGGGTGTAGTGTAGTGACGCGAATGAAGCTTCTAAACTCAAGGATTGACGGGCTCCGCTGCGGTGGGATGGTTGTTTCAACGGAGCCTGTCACCCCTCCTGATCGGGACTGTGTGTATGGGGGGGCTATGTGACTTTGTGGCAGGGGGAGGACGATTACAGATCCCCTGCTGCATGGCTCTGTGATCCTGCATAAGGACTGCCGCTTAAGATCTGTAACTGCCCTCCCCCGCCACAAAGTCACAGAGCAACCCACCCCCCACCACATAACATGAAAACAACCTCCCAGACTAACCAGGGTAACTAGTCACTGCATCACTGCACTGTGTATGTGCCCTGCTGCTGTGCCTGCCCCCGCCTATGTACCCTGCCAAAGGTGACTGTCCTGTCCAATTACCAACCCCCTTTCCCCTCCTCCTCCAAAAGAACATGATTGAAACAGTAGTTAACATGAACGTATTTTTTATTATCAACTACACATGGAACTGGGAGGTGAAACTTGGACGGGGGCTTGTGTCAGGCGGGAAGGAAAGAACTTTTCAAGTTTTGGGGAATGAGAGCCTTCTGCTACTAGAGCTCTCTGCAGGGGTGGAGTGAGAGTTAGCAGGGACTCTGCCGCCTCTCCTTCTTTGCACTTTGGGTGAGGTGGGTATGGGACTTGGTGGCGGGGGAGGGCGGTTAGAGATGGACTGCAGCGGGGCTCTGTCCTCCTGCCTCCGTTCCTGCAGAACATCCACAAGGCGCCGGAGCGTGTCTGTTTGCTCCCTCAGTAGTCCAAGCAGCGTTTGAGTCGCCTGCTGGTCTTCCTGCCGCCACCTCTCCTCCCGATCCATGTTTGCTTGCTGCATTTGGGTCAATTTCTCCCGCCACTGGGTCTGCTGTGCTGCCTGGGCTTGGGAACAGGCCATAAGTTCAGAGAACATGTCCTCCCGTGTCCTCTTCTTCCTATGCCTAATCTTCGCTAGCCTCTGGGAGTGTGATGCCAGGCTAGGTTGTGAGACAGTCGCAGATGTGGCTGTGGGAATGGGAAAAAGGGAGTGAATTCCTCAGAAAGATAAATGTAGTTGTGAACCAAGAACATAGTCTTTCTCTGTGAACAAGACCATGCACAGCACCTATCACATGCGCACTCAGCACAAGGTCGAATTCTCGGCCTTCGCATTCAGTGCCTGGGGTCTTCCACAGCACATTTGAGAAGCGGGGCAGCACAACGGAATTTCTGTTGCAGGCAGACATGGTAAGCCGTAGACTTGTGGCAGTTTAAAACTTTTATATTACCACTGGCCTCATTTCACATTTAAAGCAATGTCAGTACCTGCTGCCAGCAATCCGGCAAGCGGGAACTCTGCCCCTGTCCCACCCCCTCGCGGCTGTCCCCAGGAACGATCCCTTTCGGCAGCCCCTCTCCCGCCTCCACCGCGTGGCTGCAAACCAGCGGTTACAGTTCTGTAAAGGAACGAGCAAGCAGTCCCAACACTAACATTCCCCTACCTAATTCAAAGCAGGTCACCATGGGCGACATCACCCTGATGAGGATCTCTGACAGCGAGAGAGAGAGAATGCTCCGGGAAAGCCTCCAAAGACCAGGGCCGTATGCCGCCCTGCTGTGCAGAGCAATGATTCCCGAGTACTTGATAGTCTCGTGGCGCGGCAACGTGTCGTACTTCGGAGGACCCAATAAGGCCGCTCTCCCCAGGAACCTCATGCAACGGCTTTCCAATTACCTCCAGGAGAGCTTCATCGAGATGTCCCGGGAGGATTACTGCTCTATCCCTGCACATATAGACCGCATTTTACTCTAGCTGCAGTAGCAGGGACTAAACAGTAGAGCGGCTTGGGCAGGACAATCACGGAAAACCGGACATTGCTAGATTTTTTTTCAAAACTTGCACTGCCCATGACTGAACCGTTAAGTGCCTAGGGCAAAGTAATCATGAACAACCCATTCTTTTAATTGTTAATATTCCTGTTCTGTTAAAAATAAATGTTTAGATGTTTACAACACTTACTGGCTGATCCTTCCCCAGATTCTGTGTCCGGGGTAACGGCTGGGGACGCTTCGTAGGGGATCTCTGTAAGGGTGATGAAGAGATCCTGGCTGTCGGGGAAATCAGCGTTGTGAGCGCTGCCGACTGCCTCGTCCTCCTTATCTCCTTCCTCATCTTCCCCGTCCGCTAACATGTCCGAGGAACCGGCCGTGGACAATATCCCATCCTCAGAGTCCACGGTCAGTGGTGGGGTAGTGGTGGCGGCCGCACCGAGGATGGAATGCAGTGCCTCATAGAAACGGGATGTCTGGGGATGGGATCCGGAGCGTCCGTTTGCCTCTTTGGTCTTCTGGTAGCCTTGTCTCAGCTCCTTGATTTTCACGCGGCACTGCGTTGCATCCCGGCTGTATCCTCTCTCTGACATGTCTTTTGAGATCTTCTCATAGATCTTTGCATTCCGTTTCTTGGAGCGCAGCTCAGAAAGCACGGACTCATCGCCCCACACAGCGATGAGATCCAATACTTCCCGATCAGTCCATGCTGGGGCCCTCTTTCTATTCACAGACTGCACGGCCATCACTGCTGGAGAGCTCTGCATCGTTGCCAGTGCTGCTGTGATCGCCACGATGTCCAGACAGGAAATGAGATTCAAACTGGCCAGACAGGAAAAGGAATTCAAATTCAAATTTTCCCGGGGCTTTTCCTGTGTGGCTGGTCAGAGCATCCGAGCTCGTACTGCTGTCCAGAGCGTCAACAGAGTGGTGCACTGTGGGATAGCTCCCGGAGCTATTAGCGTCGATTTCCATCCACACCTAGCCTAATTCGACATGGCCATGTCGAATTTAGCACTACTCCCCTCGTCGGGGAGGAGTACAGAAGTCGAATTAAAGAGACCTCTATGTCGAACTAAATAGCATCGCAGTGTGGACGGGTGCAGGGTTAATTCGATGTAATGGCGCTAACTTCGACATAAACGCCTAGTGTAGACCAGGCCTCAGATAGTTCATAAAATCAAGCATGGGAGCTCTAAAATGGCTATGTTTGGTGCCTCAGCACAAATGGGGGGACCCTATCAGGTACTTATCAGCCGGATTGCCCGGTAGGGCCCAGAGCCCAAGAGTCATGACTCTATGGTCCAGCCAGCCCAATTGTTTCCATGACAAGCAGAAAAGTATTTGAATTAGGGCCCCTACTGCGCTGCCCTCTGGGCTTCAGAGTGAGCCAGTGATACCTCATTGCTCCCTGATTGGAGGGGCCAGGGTGTAGAGGAGACACATTAGGCTTCACATGGGGTACATGTGGAGATGTCTCCTCATGCCCAATGTTGCTGCTCTAAAATGGGGGATGAGTAGGACCAACTTAATCTTACTCCTAACTTTATCTGTTTAAAATATTTGAACTTTCTAATGTGATTTTTTTTAAATTAAATACATATTTAAAATGGATACTCTGTTCTTTTTTAAACTTTTAGCGTTAAATATTTTGGATCAAACACATGAAAGAGTGCATGTTATTTTGTGATACAGGTCTGTCACATCTTAGGCGCATTTAACATGCGTGATTTCAGCTTTACGCGGTCGGCAAAAACAAAAACAAAAAAAGAGAACAATAAACAATAATTTAAATACTGTTTCTGTAGTACGGGCGAATCCGCCCGTCATTACACTCAATGTAATTTTGACTATATGCGATTTTCGCTTTAGGTGCTGACTGTGGAACGTAACCCCCACGTAAGATGAGTCAGACCTGTACCACAGTTGTTATACTAAAAGGATTTTCTTAGTTATTAAAACTATGGAAATTTCAAAAGCAATTAACACTAGACATGCTCTTGCAACAAACTTGATGAAAAATGTTTTAAAAATGAGCAACCTATAGGTAAAGCACTTGTGTAAATCTTTTCAGAAAAGTTGTAGCTCATTGTTTTACTACTGTAAAATGTCTAATTACAAAAAATTCAAGCTAAAAGATTTTCACATTCAATGCAACATTTTAGTATTAAAAAGTTTTCTTATAACCTAAAATACAGAAAATTACCAATACTATTTCAAAAAATGCAGTGAAAAACTGAGTAGGATAAAATACTATGTCCCTAGGAAGATTTTACTTCATTTTTTAACCACCAATCACTTTATTACATTTATGCTTGTATATCTATATTGCATACATGCAAATAAAAAAACTATGATAATATAATGTCATATTACATCAGCACACAGGAACTATTCATTACAGATACAGAATACAGTATAAGCATGCACAACTCTACTGCTTAACAGTGGTGAACTTGTATCCTTGCCCATCCCCCAAAATAATCAAAGGATGCAAATATTAAAGTTTTATATTAACATTTAACATGCTTATTTATACAAATATACTTTATATTCAGAGTCTTCCTTGGGACTGCCACAGGCTACTTGAGAGCTCACCTATCTGCAACTGTGACTTCTCATTAACAGCTAAATTCCACTGTCGCCATGAAACCACTGACCACTTGAAGAGGCTCATAATTGCAGGAGTCAGAACTTATAAGAGCTGGATCTAGAATATGAAATTCAACGTAAGGAAAATTGGGCTCAGAGACAGTACTTGCAATAACACAAACGGAGTTTTCTCTATAAGCCTTACATAGAACTAATAGAGCAGGCAGATCATTAGAAAGGGTGAATTTCATCCAGAATGAGCGCCAAAATAAACCCTCTCACCACTATTTGTCCAGGCTTTAGGCTAGATATATTAAACTTGTAAGACAAAATTAATCTTGAGCTCAAAGTGTTGCACAACTGTAGCATTCCTGCCCTTGCAAGATTTTTCTTGTCTGACATTTTGGACAGTGCTGTTGTAAAATGAGCTGTCACTTAGCCTTCTCATTAATCTCATCCAGAGAAGACTCAAGAGTTGTACATTGATATTTCTATTTTCTTCCTAGTCAAGTCTCTGTGAAAAGCGCTTGACTTTGGAGCAATTTGAAAGGGGGAAAAAACCCCAACCTGTATTGCTGACTCCCACTAAACCAGACAGATCCTGATTGGCAGAAAGATCAAACAACCAAGCAGGAGTGAAAGAGAGGTATCACTGCTTGTCCGCATGGTAGAAGAGAGGGAGGGGACAGTGCTAATATAGATCCCCATAGAACAGAGAGGAAATCAATTTTTTTCTTTTTTAAATAATTTGGTATTGTCCTTCCATTGAGTGTACAAGAAAAAACAAGAAAAAAACCATACTATTGCTTCTTAAATTGTCCGAATTGTAATCTAACACTTTAAACAGAAATTAAACGTCTTAAATGCGTAATATTTTAAAGCGGTCACTTCCTCTTTCTGTAGGAAATATATCAAATGCTCATATTAATTGACACCACAGGTGCATCTGTCCTCTTACTTCTTCATCTCTATGACCCCCCAAGCTGTTATTTAATAGTCAAGAAATGACATGCACTAATCTTTAACCATACTATTAGTAGCCAATTTACACATTCACTATGGCACTGCAATCAATCATATTTGAAAATTTTAAAAAATGCAACCGGACTGAAACACAGCTCTAAGGGGACCCACTATTTTAAACAGAAATAGGGAGCTGATGCATCTAAAGTCTAGACGTTTGTTAATGATTCAAAAATTCTACCACCTGCAGTGAACCACACAAAAGATTTTTTAATACTCTTGAGTTCTATCAACATCATTCAGCACAAATTTGAGATTTGGAAATACAGTATTGGGATGACCCTGTGTGCCCTGCTATCTGTGTTAACCCTCACTTTCAGCTCTGTTATTTTTCAAACATCCCCAGGGCTAACAGTTTTAAGAGAAGCAGAGGTGCTTTTTTGCTGTCCCCATGAAATTCCATCCAGATTTGGAGGAGTTATAAACTTCTGCAAATTGTTATTAGCTTATGCTTAGAAGAGCTTCCAAGAAGGTTACTGTTAAAGTACCCAACCATTCTGTATGCACCAAGCATGTTCTCTGGCCACAAAGGCTCCTACATGCCAACTGCACTGACAGTGCTTCCAAGTTTCACTCAGTCTCTTACATGGTGGACTGAGAATATGAGATCAATAAGGGGCACAGGCGTAGCAGCAGTATGCCCCCTCCCTTTTTCCCCGAGGAGAAGTTGTAGCCAGGCCGTAAACCAGGACATTTTCCATTGAATGGCTATACTAATTCTGCAGAGGCAGGCAAAGTTTATTCCCCACATTTTACAGACAGTGTACCTGACAGGTTGCACAAAGTCTCTAATATGGCAGAGCCAACTCTCCTCTACTTAAGCATATGGCTTTTCAGGCTGAATGTGTCAAATCTGTGCACTTAACTATGCTGTCTGTAAACATGACCCTTCAGATGCAGGACCAACATTCCTCTGCTGTCTAGCAAATAGTTGTATGAGCCAGTAGTAAAGTGTGTGTTCTGTCCCCCTCTAGTCAAAGAAGTCAATTGCCTACTACTGTTACTAGTTATTCCTGTAACTCAAGTGGTAATGTAAGCTACAATCTTGCTGATGACCCTGAGGTCTAGGTGATGTCGTTATGGCACTCTATAATATAATTTGTGTTTTTTTCTTGTTTGCTTTTTTAAAAATATAAGAATTTATATACAAAAAAAACCCTCCTCCCTATGTTAAAAGAATGTTGAAGTTGCTAAAAATCAGAAAATGTCAGAATGGCTGCCTTCTTCCTCTTTCTTATATTACTAGTAGAGTGATCAGACAGCAAGTGTGAAAAATCGGGACGGGGATGGGGGGTAATAGGAGCCTATATAAGAAAAAGCCCCAAATATCGGGACTGTCTCTATAAAATGGGGATATCTGTTCACCCTAATTACTAGAGTTGGACAAACAAGTTCGGGGGGGGGACGGGGACTAAATTCAACAACTTAGTTCTTCTACTCACAAACTTTTCTAACTACCCAAGTATTCATATATGCGGTCATGTGATTTTCAGTTAGTCCATGTATTGAATACCCAGTGCCTTAATCAGCATTTTATTTTCTAACTGAATTATGCTATTTGAAACTGGAAAAAAATCTGAATCGCAAAATAGTTTTAAGTATGCTTGTGGTTACCACTTATCTAATCAGAGGTTATATACATTTTACATTATCAGAGTAACATTCTTGTCAGATGTGATGTAATCACAGTTGTGTATATATTTATGGAACATGGCACAAAGTCATTAATGCAATTCAAGACATTATTTTTAATATTTAGAAAAATGTTCAAAATTCTCCTGCTTCATAGAAGGATATTATTATTATTAAACACTTAGCCTGCCCTCCCAAGGCATTTAGGGTTCTCATTCACACATATACCACAAGCTTAAGAACATCAATTTACTTCACATATTAAAAAAAAAGAAAAGAAAAGAAACATGACAGATTAGTAGAAATAATGTGTTTTTCTTTGTCAATTTTTTTTAAACAGGTATGGTGGGTAACTTCATCATCCCAAATCTGTAGATGGGGAATTGAAGACAGTAAGGTGATCATTATAAAATATCAGAAGGATTCAGAGTGAAGGCCATGTTTAGAATACAGGAATCCACCTTCCCTTGTCTATCACTCTTGACTTCATACCCTCTCCAATCGCTTCCTCTCACCTTCCACACCAAGTTCAGTCTTCTCCCCATGACTTCAGGACTCAGCACAACTGCAGCACTGCCCACATCTCTGAATTAACCATGCCTGTCTTGCTGAAATTTAGTTTGCAGATTCTGATTACTTGGATTCCTAGAATTTTGTTCTCATTATTTGTGCCACAGAGTGGTATGTCTGAGCTGCATAATCACTTTCATGGCATGTTATTCTTTATAGATTTTAAAAGAAATGAAGCCAAATCAAAAATTTAAATGCTTAAAATGAGGACTGTATATAATTAACAGGTACTTACAGTACACACTCAAGCAGCATTTATTTTAAAAGTGGCAAATAATTTGTGCATGATACTAATGTTCTCAAGTCAGAAAGCTTTCTACTTGCTTCTCTGCACAGAAGTCCCAAATTCACTTTAGGTGTAATGCCTGTAAAGTCATGGAGATACCCTAATGGTGAATATGACCCAAAGAATACATACCCTGGAAAAGATTATATAAAACCAAGGTTGTGTCCACCTGTGGTCATTAAAGATTCCAAGCAGTTTTCATAAGAGAAAAAGCATTCACCTCAATGTCCTGGCTAAATTGCAACTCAATTAGTTACATTCTGCTTATTTAAAATCCTTCTGAAATTTCAATTATACACAAAATTCTTCATTTTCTGCTCTAAATTTTAATACATTGTGACTGGGTGCTGAACGGCCTGAGATCCTTAAATAAAATCCCCACAGAACAACAAAGATTTATCAGGATTATGATTTCATAGATGAGCCAAGGAGTCAGTGCTCAGATCCAGATGCTGATCAGGTTCAGGCTAAGGATTGGGTTAGAGGCTAAATCAGAGATTGAATGGAAATGCTATGGGGGAATGAAATCTCATAGATTCAGAGAAATGTAGGACTGCAAGGAACTTTGAGAGGTCTTCAAGTCCAGCCCTCTGTACTTAGGTAGTACCAAGTAAGCCTAGACCATCCTTGACAGTTGTATCTAACCTCTTAAAAATCTCCCAATTATATGGATTCCACAACACCCCTTGGAAGCCTATTCCAGAACCTAACTAACCTTAAAATTAGAAAGTTTTTCCTGATATCTAACCTAAATGTCCCTTGCTGCAGATTAAGCCCGTTATTTCTTATCTTCAATGGACATGGAGATAAATTGATCCCCATCCTTTTTATAACATCCCTTAACATATTTGAAGACTGTTAGCAGGTCCTCCCCTCAGTCTCCTTTTCTCAAGACTAAACATGCCCAGTTTTTTAACCTTTCTTTATGGATCATTTTTATCATTTTTATTGCTCTCCTCTAGACTCTCTCCAATTTATCCACATTTTTCCTAAATTGTGGCACTCAGATGCGGACACAGTACTCCAGCTGAGGACTCACCAGTGCCAAGTAGAACAGAACAATTAACCCCCATTTCTTACATACAACTCTCCTGATAATACATCCCAGAATATTAGCCTTTTTCGCAGCTGCATCAGATTGTTGACTTATATTCAATTTGTGATCCATTATAACTCCCAAATTCTTTTCAGCAGGACTACCTGTTGTTGCAAAACAGCAAACAGAAAGTGGTTGAATTCTCATGCAATCACTTGATCTCACAACATTTCTACCATCTTGGATGGTAGCATTATATCGGGATAGAGGTGTATTTATAAATATTATTATACTTCTATTCTCAGCATTATGGTTATTACTACAACATTCATAGATAATTAAAAGTATGTATATCCAGAGATCATGATTTTCTGTTTGCTTTTTGTTTTTAAGACTGTTGCTAGTTATTATTGGTGTAATGTTGCCAACTTTTCATACATTATTTTTGCTGTAGCCAAGCTACCTAGAAAATAAACCGTTTCCTGTTTTAGACCTGACTGAGGATCAGTTCACAAAATTAAAATGAAATAAAAATAAATCTGTTACATGTCCAAAACCAATGGAAATAGGAAATGCATGCTCTTTCAGCCACAAATAATGAACTATACACATTTTAATGAGCTCAGGTTTTCCATTCAGCTGAGTCTGTAAGCCAAACTAAAAAAAAACCCCATGAAACAGCTATCAGACAAAGCCATGGATAGCATTATTATGTCAACGTTTTCTATTTCTAATGTACACAATACAAACTGCCTTTGTACTGTCAGTTCAAAAATTCAGTGTACTCTGCCACTGCCCTTGATTCTGACTTTCTGCCCATAGCTCTGCATTTCCCTCTAATTTAGTCTGCTTGACCTTTGCTTTGCAATCTTACTTTCTGCAAATGAAAGATGTTTTGAAAGTGCTAATGCAAAAGAACATACACTTGTTAAATAAAACGTCTTTCCATTTAAATTATAAATAAATTCAGAATCTATTTAAATACATGTAAGGTAACGATCAGAGATGTAGCAGGACAATTCAGGGTTACTATGTAAAGCCAGTTAACCCACAGATTAGTTTAACTGCAATAGTTAAAAACATTCATGCACAAATATTTTTTCTTCTCCAACTGAAAAAAAAAAAAAAAAAAAAAAAAAAGACCATCCACGGAAATGGAGAATAAGAGTTATTGATTTAAAGAACCCTCCTTGAGATGGACTGCATTATAACATACTACATCAGTTACTATTTGGATTGTTTATTTCTTGTCTCAAATTTGTGTCCTCTGGGATTCAAATTATCTGTTGAAGTACAATGTTCAGAATACCTGTTTTTGTATAAAAATAGTGGGCCTAATTCTGCAATGCAATCCCACTGAGAGTAGGGGGCTTGAAGATGGTATAGAGCAAGGCAGAATTATTCCCAAAATCTGTTTTATACATAATATATACACAAATTTATATTACACACACACTGTAAGAGGTATATATCCATTAATGCTTTGCAGCAAAATGTGAAAAAAGGTAACATTAAGACATTCTTTTAGCATACTTCAAAGTTTTAAAATAAGATTCTTTATTATAGAATAATAATAATAAAGACCATGTTTGGATTACACTGGTCTATAATTTTTGAGAAGTCGTCTGCTTCAGAGATAAAATGTGCTATTTATTATGTATTTTGATGCGCTGAAGTCAAATATGACAATTAAAACAACTGATTGGCTACTGTTTCTAAGATATTTAAGTTTTTACATTTTATGTCTATGCATATTGTGTAGATAGTAGAGTTTTAATCAAATTGTAAACCTAGGTCTTTTCATGTGTTTATGGTTGCTTTACATGATAATATTTCACCTGTCCTGTTTATGTAACACTTTAAAAATCAGCAAAAGGGTTATATAAATAAAATTTATTATGAAACTAAAGGCAAAAAACTATTATGTACATAGTTTAGGCCTATTCAGTGTCTACTCGGCGCTTCTTGGCTTGTCTCCTGTATTCATTAAATGGAGCATCTCTTGTCACTGTCCAGCAATAGTCTGCAAGCATTGAGGGGCTCCATTTGCCCTGATAGCGTTTCTCCATTGTTGCAATGTCCTGGTGAAATCGCTCGCTGTGCTCGTTGCTCACTGCTCCGCAGTTCGGTGGAAAAAACTCTAGATGAGAGTGCAAAAAATGTATCTTTAGTGACATGTTGCAACCAAGGCTTTTGTATGCCTTGAGGAGGTTTTCCACCAACAACCTGTAGTTGTCTGCCTTGTTGTTTCCAAGAAAATGTATTGCCACTAACTGGAAGGCTTTCCATGCCGTCTTTTCCTTGCCACGCAGTGCATGGTCAAATGCATCATCTCGAAGAAGTTCACGAATCTGAGGACCAACAAAGACACCTTCCTTTATCTTAGCTTTCACTTAACCTTGGAAATTTTCCACGGAGGTACTTGAAAGCTGCTTGTGTTTTGTCAATGGCCTTGACAAAGTTCTTCATCAGACCCAGCTTGATGTGTAAGGGTGGTAACAAAATCTTCCTTGATTCAACAAGTGGTGGATGCTGAACACTTTTCCTCCCAGGCTCTAATGACTGTCGGAGTGGCCAATCTTTCTTGATGTAGTGGGAATCTCTTGCACGACTATCCGATTTGCAGAGAAAACAGCAGTACTTTGTGTATCCAGTCTGCAGACCAAGCAAGAGAGCAACAACCTTCAAATCGCCACAAAGCTGCCACTGATGTTGGTCATAGTTTATGCACCTCAAAAGTTGTTTCATGTTGTCATAGGTTTCCTTCATATGGACTTCATGACCAATTGGAATTGATGGCAAAACATTGCCATTATGCAGTAAAACAGCTTTAAGACTCGTCTTTGATGAATCAATGAACAGTCTCCACTCATCTGGATCGTGAACGATGCTGAGGGCTGCCATCACACCATTGATGTAGTTGCAGGCTATAAGATCACCTTCCATGAAGAAGAATGGGACAAGATCCTTTTGACGGTCACGAAACATGGAAACCCTAACATCACCTGCCAGGAGATTCCACTGCTGTAGTCTGGAGCCCAACAGCTCTGCCTTACTCTTGGATAGTTCCAAATCCCTGACAAGGTCATTCAGTTCACCTTGTGTTACGAGGTGTGGTTCAGAGGAGGATGGGAGAAAATGTGGGTCCTGTGACATTGATGGTTCAGGACCAGAAGTTTCATCCTCTTCCTCGTCTGACTCAAGTGGGAATGATTCTGGTGCATCAGGAACCGGCAGTCCTTCTCCATGGGGTACTGGGCGTATAGCTGATGGAATGTTTGGATAATGCACAGTCCACTTTTTCTTCTTTGACACACCTTTCCCAACTGGAGGCACCATGCAGAAGTAACAATTGCTGGTATGATCTGTTGGCTCTCTCCAAATCATTGGCACTGCAAAAGGCAGAGATTTCCTTTTCCTGTTCAACCACTGGCGAAGATTTGTTGCACAAGTGTTGCAGCATATGTGTGGGGCCCACCTCTTGTCCTGATCTCCAATTTTGCAGCCAAAATAAAGGCGATAGGCTTTCTTAACCATAGTGGTTATACTGCGCTTTTGTGATGCAGAAGTCACTTCACTACGAACATGGCAGAAGTTATCTGCACTGTTCACACAAGTACGAGGCATCTCTGCTCACTTTGGCTAAACAGAAATGTGTCCCTTTGCAAAATCAAACACTGACAAATAAGAGAGCACGACACTGTATGATTTCTAGAGATGATATAGGGCAATTTGTTCAGCAGAGTGATGTAAGCTTCGTTATGATTGCATCATCCATGACTTCTAGGAATAACATGATGCAATTCAGATCATGTATGACGCAATACCAGCTTCAGATTGCATCATTCATTGTTTTGCCTAAAAAGCAAGTACTGTCCAAACCCAGTCATAGATTTATTTATAGATCCAGTCAAAGATGCATTTTAGTCATTTCTGGTTTAAATTGAGATCCCTTCCCTTTATAACTCATTTATCCTCCGCCATTCCCTAGTCAAGGGTCGTATATACTGACCCAATAGCATATCTTGAAAACTAGAGCCAATCAACAATTTTAAGCATCATTTTCGTTCTCGGTGACCCAGAATTAGTAAAGGTTGACTACATTTATTTCAGAAGCATTTTGGCTGTAGAGCAGTGTTACAGGCTCCTTATCCATTGCAGAACCAGGATATAGCTAATTGATGCTGTACAATTTAAATATGCAAGTGTATTTTCAGTGTGATGCAGTACAATCTTTTAGCAACTTTTTTCCATGTAGGCTGATGCATTACAGAGAGCACGATTCTAAATTCCATATTGAGCTGACCTGCTCAGTAGGAATGTTGACCAGGTAATAGGATCATTTTAGCTAAATGCCACTTGTCAAAAACTACTCAGAAAGTAGAGACTTAATTACAGTATCACTTCTTCAGGAAACACAAATCTTGTTTCACTAGAGTCAAAAACTGGGCTCACATTACCCATATCAATCAATATGCTTGATAATATTTTGTCTATGATTTTTGGTTTTGTAGATATTTTGGTGCAACTTTAGCTCCATCAACATATATGTGACTTTGCACTCCATATGTTTTATGGAAATATGTTTATAAGTATGTTTATGGAAATATGTTTATATGATGTAACTGGAATATGCTTCATGCAAAAGGTCTCTTGTAAGGTATCATTACAAAGCTTATAATCTACTATTGTGTTCATCCTATTTGTATGAATGTATCATTCTTGTATCTAAAACTAGAAATATGAAGTATTACTCTGAGGTCCTATTGTAATTATGCAAAGTGTGGGCCATTAATGGTGGCTTAGGATCTTTATGGCTCCCATTAACTAGAACAATTGGTTGTAAATGGCTCTGTTTACTTGTAAGCATTCCTGTGTTCCTGAGAGTCAGGCCAGAAAGAATGGAGATCTCACAGGACATGTTACCATGTCACCTGGTCCTGGAATGCATCTTAAACCTGGTGCTTTTCCATTTAGAGGAGGGGTGGGCACTCAGAGAGAGAAAAGATTCCCGCCTTGTGCCAAAGCTATAAAAGGGGGTGGAACAGAACAGAAGGGTCTGCCAATCATGAGAAATCCCCTACTTACCACCTGAACTGTAACTAACAAGGCCTGTACCGGGGAAAGGATTGGGTCCAGACTAGGAAGGAGTCTAATCTGTGAAAGAAGCTTATTGGAACATCTCTGAGGGTGAGATTTACCTGTATTCAGTCTCTTAATGTATTAGGCTTAGACTTGCGTGTTTTATTTTGCTTCGTAATTCACTTTGTTCTGTTATTACTTGAAACCACTTGAATCCTATTTTTATACTTCATAAAATCACTTTTGTTTATTAACAAACCCAGAGTAAATGATTAATACCTGGGGGAGTAAACAGCTGTGCATCTCTATCAGTGTTATAGAGGGCGGAAAATTCATGAGTTTACCCTGTATAAGCTTTATACAGAGTAAAACGGATTTATTTGGGGTTTGAATCTCATTGGGAACTGGGTATCTGGGTGCTGAGTGCTTTTCATTTAAAGCCTGCAGCATTGTGGGAGTGGTTGAGACCTGGGTATGTGTTGCAGCAGACTAGCATGTCTGGCTCAACAAGGCAGGGTTCTGGAGTCCCAAGCCATCAGGGAAAATGGGTTCAGAAATAATTTCAGCACATCAAGTGACAGTCCCAAGGGGATCTCTCTTACCGAACCTGTCACAATATACACAGTATGAATGCTGTTTTTAAAAACTTTTATTTTGGGAACTATTCTCATGAAATGAAAGCATTTTAAAAGGAGATCTTGATTTGATGTTCCTCTCCATAAACTGTACACGTAATAATTGGAATAAAAATTCATATGCCAACACATGGCTACAATGATTTGGACAGGAGGTAAAGACAGACATTGCCTCAAAAGCCAAATGTTGCCTTTTAAAGCCTCTAAGTTATTTTTAGACATTCCAATACCTTTTGCAACACCACCCTGGACTGTGATCTCATCAGATTTTGCAAACTAAACAGGTCAGCACCTAGATAGGAGGTTTACAAGGAAAACCCCAACATGATTTAGGAAATGCTGTTGATACTTCAGTGAGTGGTGCTCTTTGCTCCGAACCAATGTCTCAATAGTAGTACAAAAGGGTAGTAGACTCCTGGGAGTCCTGGTTTTAGTTTAAACTATGGCTATTGATTAATCACAGTAATTCAAAAAAAATTAATAGTGATTTTAAAAATTAATCACGATTAATAGAAGTTTTAGTCACACTGTTAAATAATAGAATCCGAATTGAAATTTATTAAATATTCTGGATGTTTTCCTACATTTTTAAATATATTGATTTCTATTACAACACAGAATACGAAGTGTACAGTGCTCACTTCATATTACTTTTGATTACAAATAATTGCACTGTAAAAATGATAAAAAATAGTATTTTTTAAATCACCTCATACAAGTTCTGTAGTGCAATTTCTATCATGAAAGTGCAACTTACAAATGTAGATTTTTTTTGTTCCATAACTGCACTCAAAAATAAAACAGCGTAAAACTTTAGAGCCCACAAGTCCACTCAGTCCTACTTCTTGTTCAGCCAATCGCTAAGACAAACAAGTTTGTTTACATTTACGGGAGATAATGCTGATCACTTATTTACAGTCACCTGAAAGTGAGAACAGGCGTATGCATGACACTTTTGTAGCCGGCACTGCAAGGTATTTACGTGCCAGGTATGCTAAACATTCATATGCCTCTTCATGCTTCAACCGCCATTCCAGAGGATATGCTTCCATGCTGATGACGCTCGTTAAAAAAATAATGTGTTAATTAAATTTGTGACTGAACTCCTTGGGGGAGAAATGTATTTCTCATGCTCTGTTTTACCCTCATTCTGCCATATAGTTCATGTTATAGCAGTCTCGGATGATGACACGTTGTTCATTTTAAGAGCACTTTCACTGCAGTTTGACAAAATGCAAAGAAGGTACCAAAGTGAGATTTCTAAGAATAGCTACAGCACTCGACCAATGGTTTAAGAATATGACTCAGATAATGAAAATGAATTTGCATCAGTCCGCACTGTTTTGAAACGTTATCAAGCAGAACTCGTCATCAGCATGGACGCATGTCCTCTGAAATGGTGGTTGAAGCATCAAGGGACATATGAAACTTTAGCACATCTGGCACATAAATATCTTGTGTTGCCAGCTACAACAGTGCCATGCGAACCCCTGTTCTCATTTTCAGGTGAGATTGTAAACAAGAAGCGGGCAGTATTATCTCCTGCAAATGTAAACAAACTTGGACTGATTGCACTTCCAGGCTCTAAAGTTTTACATAGTTTTATTTTTGATTGCTTGTTCTTTTTGTACATAATTCTACATTTGTAAGTTCAACTTTCATAATAGATTACACCACAGTACTTGTAATGGAGGAATTGAAAAATACAATTTCTTTTGTTTTTTTACAGTGCAAATATTTGTAATAAAAAATAAATATAAATTGAGCACTGTACATTTTGTATTCTCTGTTCTAATTAAAATCAGTATATTTGAAAATATAAAAAACACCCAAAATATTTAAATAAATGGTATTCTATTATTGTTTGGCAGCGCAATTAATTGCACGATTAATCGCAATTAATTTTTTAATTGCTTGACAGCCTTAGTTTAAACATAAAATCAAAGCAGGATGATTTTCAACTGTGAAAGATTCCATGGCACATATAAGAAGTTTGGGTGTTAGCCTCAGATTCCTTCCCAAATTCTTGTTTGGGTAATGATACATCCAAACCTCACCCTGTAGTTTACAAATGAATATATTACAGTAACTCCTCGCTTAATGTTGTAGTTATGTTCCTGAAAAATGTGACTTTAAGCAAAACGATGTTAAGCGAATCCAATTTCCCCATAAGAATTAATGTAAATAGTGGGGGGTTAGGTTCCAGGGAAATTTTTTTCACCAGATAAAAAACTATATATTATACAGATATTCACGCAGTATACGTTTTAAACAAACAATTTAATACTGTTCACAGCTATGATGATTGTTAAGGTGGTGAAGTTAGAGGGTGGAAGAGGGAGGGATATTTCCCAGGGAATGCCTTGCTGCTAAATGATGAACTAGCACTCGGCTGAGCCCTCAAGGGTTAACACATTGTTGTTAATGTAGCTTCTCACACAAGGCAGCATGAACACGAGGGAGGGGAAACAAAACAGCAGACAGACACACACCTTGTGTGTGTGTGAGAGAGATGCACACTGCCCCTTTAAGTATTAGTGGAGTGGGGAGCAGATAGGGGGGCTGCCAGTCCACCCTGGTTCCAAGCCCCCACGGGCTGCTCTTCCTGCAAGCAGTGTACAAAGCAGGCGGCTCCCAAACAACATTAGAAGGAAGCATTGCATAACCTTAAACAAGCATGTTCCCTAATTGATCAGCACCGTAACAACGAAACAACGTTAACCGGGATGACTAAGCGAGGAGTTACTGTATTCTACTGCATTTCCTGACCTAAACCACTGAGTAGTAGTATTCCAGTGAGCTACTATGTTCGTTCAGAGGTGGCTGTACTCCAGTGGAGAGTGAAGGGATTCATATATAAATATACACTGTCCACAAAGCATTTTGAAATACTTCAGTATATATTAACATATTATTACTCCAGTCATTTTGATAACATTGCTCCACAACCCAAAGAAATGAAGCTTTGGAGAGGCTTAAATTTCAGTGCTCTTGGATAGAATCAGGGCTCTAATACCACACTCTTCTCTGGCATGGCTATACTCAGCCCCATCTGTCAAAACTACACTGTGCCCACTCACAGGAGATATGCCAGTTTCAACCAGGCATAGGTGCCAAATAATGATGGATTTAAAATAATAGTGTCACATTTTCTGCAAGAAGATCCTTCTGGTTGCAGGTGGTGACAAATCACACCCACATTTCAATATGAAGCATCACATCGGTTGATACATGTGAGCATTGTACCCAGAAATGTAAATCTTCATCAACCCCTAGATCACAAACTTGTATAAATGTACTATTTAATTGAAAGTCTCCCATTGAAGCGTAAGTGAAAAAAGCTTTTAAGAAGCCCAGTATTTTTACATTGTAGAAGAAACCACATATTGTTCAAACTTAAAAATATACATCTATTCATGGAGAACATAACATCTGATTTATTAGGCTAGGAAAACTGATTCATGATGATCGTTCACATGAATGGCTGCAGCCTAGACATAGGCTAATCAGCAGAGGCAGTGTTCTTGTTCTTCTCTCAAGTCTCCCTTTATTATCTGGTGAATTTGACAGAAAAAGCACAGCTTCTGACTCTAGGAAACTGAGAGAAAACCTGGAACACTTAGAGGAGGAGCTGGCTGTATTTTAAAGAATCCTTATTGAGGTTGCAGGAACAAACCATCCCGATGTGTAGAAAGAATAGTAAATATGGCAGGCGACCAGCTTGGCTAAACAGTGAAATCCTTGCTGATCTTAAACGCAAAAAAGAAGCTTACAAGAAGTGGAAGATTGGACAAATGACCAGGGAGGAGTATAAAAATATTGCTCAGGCGTGCAGGAGTGAAATCAGGAAGGCCAAATCACACTTGGAGTTGCAGTTAGCAAGAGATGTTAAGAGTAACAAGAAGGGTTTCTTCAGGTATGTTAGCAACAAGAAGAAAATCAAGGAAAGTGTGGGCCCCTTACTGAATGAGGGAGGCAACCTAGTGACCGAGGATGTGGAAAAAGCTAATGTACTCAATGATTTTTTTGCCTCTGTCTTCACGAACAAGGTCAGCTCCCAGACTGCTGCACTGGGCAGTACAGCATGGGGAGAAGGTGACCAACCCTCTGTGGAGAAAGAAGTGGTTCGGGACTATTTAGAAAAACTGGACGTGCACAAGTCCATGGGGCCGGATGCGCTGCATCCGAGGGTGCTAAAGGAGTTGGCGGGTGAGATTACAGAGCCATTAGCCATTATTTTTGAAAACTCATGGCGATCGGGGGAGGTCCCAGATGACTGGAAAAAGGCTAATGTAGTGCCCATCTTTAAAAAAGGGAAGAAGGAGGATCCGGGGAACTACAGGCCAGTCAGCCTCACCTCAGTCCCTGGAAAAATCATGGAGCAGGTCCTCAAGGAATCAATTATGAAACATTTAGAGGAGAGGAAAGTGATCAGGAACAGTCAGCATGGATTCACGAAGGGGAAGTCGTGCCTGACTAACCTAATTGCCTTCTATGATGAGATAACTGGCTCTGTGGATGAGGGGAAAGCAGTGGATGTGTTATTTCTTGACTTTAGCAAAGCTTTTGATACGGTCTCCCACAGTATTCTTGCCGCCAAGTTAAAGACGTATGGGCTGGATGAATGGACTGTAAGGTGGATAGAAAGCTGGCTAGATCGTCGGGCTCAACGGGTAGTGATCAATGGCTCCATGTCTAGTTGGCAGCCGGTTTCAAGCGGAGTGCCCCAAGGGTCGGTCCTGGGGCTGGTTTTGTTTAATATCTTTATTAATGATCTGGAGGATGGTGTGGACTGCACTCTCAGCAAGTTTGCAGATGACACTAAACTAGGAGGCGTGGTAGATACACTAGAGGGTAGGGATCGGATACAGAGGGACCTAGACAAATTAGAAGATTGGGCCAAAAAAAACCTGATGAGGTTCAACAAGGACAAGTGCAGAGTCCTGCACTTAGGACGGAAGAATCCCATGCACTGCTACAGACTAGGGACCGAATGGCTAGGTAGCAGTTCTACAGAAAAGGACCTAGGGGTCACAGTGGACGAGAAGCTGGATATGAGTCAACAGTGTGCTCTTGTTGCCAAGAAGGCTAACGGCATTTTGGGCTGTATAAGTAGGGGCATTGCCAGCAGATCGAGGGACGTGATCGTTCCCCTTTATTCGACATTGGTGAGGCCTCATCTGGAATACTGTGTCCAGTTTTGGGCCCCACACTACAAGAAGGATGTGGAAAAATTGGAAAGAGTCCAGCGGAGGGCAACAAAAATGATTAGGGGTCTGGAGCACATGACTTATGAGGAGAGGCTGAGGGAACTGGGATTGTTTAGTCTCCAGAAGAGAAGAATGAGGGGAGATTTGATAGCAGCCTTCAACTACCTGAAGGGGGGTTCCAAAGAGGATGGAGCTCGGCTGTTCTCAGTGGTGGCAGACGACAGAACAAGGAGCAATGGTCTCAAGTTGCAGTGGGGGAGGTCCAGGTTGGATATCAGGAAAAACTATTTCACTAGGAGGGTGGTGAAACACTGGAATGCGTTACCTAGGGAGGTGGTGGAGTCTCCTTCCTTGGAGGTTTTTAAGGCCCGGCTTGACAAAGCCCTGGCTGGGATGATTTAGCTGGGAATTGGTCCTGCTTTGAGCAGGGGGTTGGACTAGATGACCTCTTGAGGTCCCTTCCAACTCTGATATTCTATGATTCTATGAGGTTGATGAAACAGGTGTCCCTAAAAGCCATGCCTTGCTCTGCCTTCAAGTGACTTTAACATGGAAATAAATCAAGTTCTGTGTGCTCATGATCATGGAAAAGTTTATCTGTGAGAAATTCTTATTTGTATCTCAGGTGATTTCCAAAATAAACCATTATAGCTAACAAGATACGGTAAATGCCATTTGAAAAATTAACTGAGTTTCAACATACTAAATAGTTCTTTGCAATAGAGGTGTCAACTATTTAAGGGAAAGTCGCTAAAAGTAAAGATTTAAGAATCAATAAATATTTCATAGTTCTGGTAGATGGAGGATAAAGGCTAGACATTCATAATATACAGCATCTGGACAGATTATTGCAAGTAGAGAAAGCCATCCATCAAAACAATAGAGTATTGGTTGTAGCTGGTGTGTCTCACTAGTCAAATTTTTCAGAGCCAACAAACTAGATACAACTGCAATACGTGGTATCATAAGCAAATGACACAGTAATGAGGATTGCAGTTGTAGCCATGTTGATCCCAGGATATTAGAGAGAAGGTGTGTGAGGTAATATTTTTTTAGTGGACCAACTTCAGTTGGTGAGAGAGACAAGCTTTTGAGCCACACAGAGCAGAAGAACTCTGTGAGAGTCAAAAGCTTGTCTCTCTCACCAACAGAAGTTGATCCAATAAAAGATATTACCTCACCTACTTTGTCATACTGTAGTGAAGAAACAGATGTAAAATTAAAACTAAAAATGACACTGAACATTTTTGAAGCATTATCCATCAGATAACTAATGTAAAAGCCGCCATCAGGAGAGCCAGAATGTACCCAAGCATTCTTTGAGAGTTGTATACTGTTACTTGGACACTGCAGCTAGATCACCAGTAATGGCTGAGGTCCTCCTTGTCTTTAGACTTCTGACCTCTCCCTGGAATTTCAAACTAAAGTTTCATTCCTACCTTTTAAAGAATTAGGCCTTGTCAGCAGGAAGATGGAAAAGAATCTTGAAGATTCAAACTGACAGCTAGTTTTTTGGATTTTTCCTAGCCTTCTTTCAAGAAGCAAACTCCCCCTTTAGATACCAGAGGCAGTTTCCACTAGCAGAGCAGTTTCAATATCAAAAGGTATCGAAGATGTCTTCTCAGGCATTGCCAAAATGAAAAACACTACAGGACTCACCAGAAACAACAAAGACTCTCCCTCAGTGCCTTCAACCAGAGTTTGGAAGCAGACAACAATGCAGGCAGGAACCCAGAGTCTTGCCACAGATAGCCTTCAGATTTTTTACCCTTTCCCTAGGTTAAGGATGATTTTATTTTGCTTTGCAGAGTGGAGTGGTGTTAAATCAGATTATTGTGGAGATGGAAAAAATGGCTACATGATTCAATTCCACTTCTTACTGCCTCCCAAATCTCATTCCCTATTTCTTTTAGGGATGCCCCTCACAAGATACTGCTAAAACTCGAGGTTGCTACACTGATCATTTTTGAAACAAAATAAGTAACTCATCACAGTATTTCCTTATACCAGAGAAATAATTACAGCCTCTTTCTCATATTAGATTTGAGGAGGTTGAACAAATTCGTTGAAGCTTCAAGTTTCAATGATGATACTGGCGGCCATCAATCCTTCCCTATACTGACAAGACTGACTCAGGGCTCTAAACCTCTGAGACTGATATTTCTACCATTTAGTTAAGAAATCTCAGACTGACCATTACTATAATGCAGTGTTCCTGTTTGGTATGGTTATTGTTCTCTCTAAGTTTTACCAAATGCCTGAAAATGTAGGTGGCTCATTTAGGACATCAAAATGTTCACTTTCAATCCTTATTTGGGCAACTAGCTCATGAAGACTTGATTTCTATGCTTCTTTGCACATAATCTGCTGTCTCTTCAAGAGTCTAGGACTTCTTCAATCAAGAGAAGTCCATATTCACCCCACCTCAGACACACATCAGAACAACTCTTGACTCTACAGGAGTTACTGCTTTCTTTTCCAAAGGAAAATTTATGAACATTCGAAGGCTAACCTCTAGAATGAAGAATCAACACTGTGGAATTATCACCGCATCTAGTTTTCACAGCCTCCTGTGCTTGCACATCTCAATTTACAAGACTACAAGCTCTCTACACAATTGGCTGTGTAAATTACTAGTCAGGAAGAGATAATATACAGGAATGGCTGACAATGCCCTTCTCTGGTGGAAGTGCCTTCCAATGTTTTAATGTGCATTTCATTCCGTCAGCCAAGCAAGCAACAGGGCCAGATAACTTGAGCCTGGGCTGAAAAGCTCATCTAAATGAGCTTACAGACTCAGAGTAGAGATAAGACAAAGAAATCTTGACTACCCTGCAATACACTAGACCGCTGAGAGATCTGATCAGCAATAAACTATTTTATTTCTTATATTAGATATGCGGTACACATATTTTGAAAAACAGCTGCAATGTACTACCTCAGCTTCCAAGGAGAAAATATGCCACTCTCTTGTGGCACAAAACCACATCCTCTGGGCATGGTGCACTCATCAACATGCCTTCTCAATCTCTTTTCACCAGACAGGCAAAATCAGCTCTCCTCTAGATAACCTATATGACAGGCACTAAGAGCAGCATAATGCCTGATGGTAGTAATTGGTAGTCAACAGCATCTTCAGAAAATTGACACCCCAAAGTAGATTTTCTTGCTTCCAAGAGCAATAGCAAATGTCCCCTATCTATTCTTCAAGAAAGAGTTATGCTCCACACTCCATGCAATGATGTAATTCTCTATTGACTGTGGTCAAGGCATCGTATATGCCTTCCTGAAAATCTCTCTTCTTCCTCATCACAAAGATAAGCAGGAAAAGGCAAGTCTCATACTTGAATCTTCCTATCACAGCATCAGACCTTTATGTACCTCTTCTCAGTGTCTCTAGCAATTCTCAAGGGTGACAGAAAATTTACTTTCCTCCAACTAGAGTTCTCAGACTCCACTGCCTCTCCAGATGCACACTTTCTAAGTGGCCCCCTCTCCCTGTTTCTCTCAAATCCCTAATTGATATTTTGAATAGCAAAAAGAAGCTGAAGCTTCATCTGAGCCTTCAGATCATTGACTGTTCAGATGAGTCAGCACACACAGCACCATATTCTCTGCTTTCTTAAAGCTTCTATGACTTGCAATGCCAACATACAAATTCTAAAATGATGGGTCTGTAGCAGGTGTATAGTCAGTCATCTCCAGGTCAGGTGACTTTTTGTATGCCATTATGATTACTTTCCAAACAAACCATCCAAACAATCGCTATTTCAATCCATGGTTTATATGAAAATCAGCCACTCAACAACAAACTTGAGTTTGTTTTTGGGAGACATACATTTATGCTGGGGTTTCCAAAGAAATAGAAGAAAGTCAGGCACCTAAATGACCACTGACATTCCATTGGAGTTGGGTGCCTTAATTCCCTTAGACCAGTGTTTCCCAAACTTGGGACTCCGCTTGTGTAGGGAAAGCCCCTGGCGGGCCAGGCCGGTTTGTTTACCTGCCGCGTCTGCAGGTCCGGCCGATCGCGGCTCCCACTGGACGCAGTTCGCTGCTCCAGGCCAATGGGAGCTGCTGGAAGTGGCGGCCAGTAGGTCCCTCGGCCCGCACCGCTTCCAGCAGCTCCCATTGGCCTGGAGCAGCGAACCGGGGCCAGTGGGAGCCGCGGTCGGCCGGACCTGCGGACGCGGCAGGTAAACAAACCGTCCCGTCCCGCCAGGGGCTTTCCCTACACAAGCGGAGTCCCAAGTTTGGGAAACACTGCCTTAGGATCTCTGTACCCTGACTTCTACCCCACATGCTACAAGAATATTGTTTACACATTGCATTCAATAGCCAAACAGGTTGGAATATATCATCTTCTTATTACTATTTTAACATCAAAATAGAAGACCCTATTTGGAAACCATTAAATGTTCAAAGTTGTGATGCAGTTTCTGCGATATGCTTAATCAAGCCTGGCTTGATTATATTATGTCTGCCTCTTAATTTAGAGAGTTACCTAGAAATATTCTAAGAAAACAAAATAAAGAGTCCTTTTCTTTTTAAGCATTTGTGAGATAATTTCTCTGGGGAAACAAAAAGAAAAAATTTGACTGAAAAATATGGGCAGTGTTTAACACTGGCAGAGCTACAAATATGGTACATCCCACACACTTGTTATAGTAATTCCAATGGCAGCTGTTACACCTACTACTAAGGGCAGCTCTGATCAACTGCAGACACTAGAATTACTGAAGTGCAGTAAGATCAATGCTATCTACCAAGTAAAAACTTGAAGTCATTTCAAGAAGCAGTCTCATCAAGCTCTCTGAACCAGCATTCAAATCTAGATATTTAAACAAAAAAAAAATCTATTTTCAATGTTATTCTGGCAGGTCTTTGTTTACTATTATTCTTAAAACAAAAGATAAATGATTTCACCATCCACTAAGCCTCACTTAAAAGAAAAGGGAAAAGAAAAGAGAAAGGCAATTTTACAGCCTTCTAAAAAGGTCTTCATCAATTCTAATACCTTAGGATGAAATTCACCCTGATATGGAAGGTTGCACAAGGGTTTCCGTTATTTTTATTTCTAAGCCACTCACCACCCATCAACCTGAACACCTAACATTAAAGGGACACCATTAACATTAAACAAAAAAATACTGTCTGAATTATTTTCTATCTAATATTGTTACAAACAACTTTTCAAAAATGACTAATAAGACTATTCCAGACATTTTTTTCTAGTTTGTTCACGTAGATCATTTGACCATTGTCGGTGTATAGTCATTTCACTGTTTTCTGGTTGTAATGGGGCTCCCAGCTAGGCCCAACAACAAAAATATGAAAATATAATTCTAAAACCACAAAAATTGGCAGCCTGTCTCTAAAGGAGGTGTAAGACCTAAAGCTAATTTAAATTATTTTTCTCTCCCAGTGTGATTAGACTCCAGGTAGACAGTGACCGATTAATGGATTAAGCCTCCTAACACCCGAAATGAGAACTGTAAGGACACTATCTTCATTTTATAGATAGGAAAACTGTGGCAAAGATAGGTGATTTTTCTCGAGGTCACACAGGAAGTTTGAGAAAGAGCCAAGACCAGAACTCCTGACACTCAAGTCTTGTGATTAAGACAGCAAGCTAGCTTACTTCCCACCACTTGCTACCTCTCTTCATAGATTCCAAGGCCAGAAGGGACCATTGTGATCATCTAGTCTGACCTCCTGTATAACACAGGCCTTGTAACTTCCCCAAAATAAGTCCTAGAGCAGATCTTTTAGAAAAAAATCCAATCTTGACTTAAAAATTGCCAGTGATGGAGAATCCACCACGACTCTTGGTAAATTTTCCAATGGCTAATTATCTTCATTGTTAAAAAGAGTACCTTTAATTTCCAGTCTGAATTTGTCCAGCTTCAACATCTAGTCATTAGATCGTATTACACCTTTGTCTGTTAGACTGACGACTCAGACACTAAGGCCAAAAGTGACCATTGTGATCATCTACTCTGACCTCCTGTACATCGCAAGCCACAGACCTCACCTATCCATAGGCCCATAACCTCTGGTCAATTGTCAAATATTTGTTCTCCACATAGATACTTATACACTATGATCAAGTGACCCTTTTTAACCTTTTCTTTGTTACACTTAAGAAATTGAGCTATTTGAGTCTATCACTATAAGGCATGTTTTCTAGTCATTTAATCATTCTCGTGGCTCTTCTCTGAACCCTCCCCAATCTATTGGTGAATTTTGGACACCAAAACTGGCCACAATATTTCAGCAATGGTCGCACAAGTGCAAATACAGGGGTAAAATAATCTTTCTGCTCCTACTTGAGATTCCCGTTAATCCATCCAAGGATCGCATTAGCTCTTTTGGGCCACAGCATTGCACTGGGAGCTCATGTTTGTCTGATTATCCCTCACAACCCCCAAATCTTTTTGACAGTTACTGCTTTCCAGGATTGAGTCCCCCATCCTATAACTATGGTCTACATTTTTTGCTCCTAGATGTATGCATTTTAATATGACTAAATGTATACTGTTTGCTTATGCCCATCTCACCAAGCAATCCAGATAGCTGTGTATCAGTGAAAACTCATTCTGTGCCATGTTAATTTATATCATTCTAGTTTTGTAAGGAAAATGTCACGTGTCCAAGTCAAATACCTTACAGAAGACTACATATATAACATTAATACTATTATCTTTATCAGCCAAACTTGTAATCTCATCAAAAGATGATATCAAGTTGGTTCTATTTTCTATAAACCATGTTGATTGGCATTGATTACCCTCCTTTATTTCTTTATTAATCAAGTCCCATATCAACCTCTCCATTATCATTCCCAGCATCGATTTAATTACCTGGGTCATCTCGTTCACCCTTTTTAAATATTGCCACATTAGCTTTCTTTCAGTTTTCTAGAATTTCCTCAGTGCTTCAAGACATATTGAAAAATGAACATTTACAGTCCAGCAAGCTCTTGGGTCCAAATTATCCAAACCTGCTAATTTAAAAATGTTTATCTTTAGTAGCTGTTGTTTAACATCCTCCCAAAACACTGGAATGGAAGGAAAGTCATCCTCATATGGTATGACTATATCATCTGAGTTTTCCTAAATACAGAACAGAATATTTATTGAACACTTCTGCCTTATTATTGATAATTCTACCAGTTCCATCTAGAAAAGGACCAATATTGTTAATAGGATTCTTTTGTTCCTAATATACCTTAAAAACACCTCCTTACTGTCCCTAACTTTGCTGGCCATAGAGTTCCCCTTGTGTCCCTTTGATTCCCTTATCAATTTCCTACAATTCCTAACTTCTGATTTATATTCATATCAACTTCTCCTTTCTTCCATTTTTATATATTAAATTGCTGTTTTCATTTCCACTCTAAGCCAAGGTCACTTTCTTAACCAGTACAGACTCCGTCTTCAATCGTTGGAATGTGGCTTTTTGGACACCTAGCAAAGCGTTCTTAGACAACTCCCAATTATCATTCAAATTTTTCTGATTAAATTCTTCCTCCGAGCTGATCTGGCTCACAATTGTTTTCAGCTTGGAGAAACTGGCTCTTTTGAAGTACCAAGTACATATATATTACTAGTTTGGACTTGACCACATTTATAATGTGCAAGCAGAATAAAATCATCCTCACTTGTACCTAAACCACCATTAATTTTTTGTTCTATCAAATCTTCTTAAACTGTCAAGATAATGTGACAGACCCAGACCAGTGGGGTACAGGAGTCTGGCAGAGAGCAAATATTTTTGTTCCCTGAGTGATCAGAGCAGGGGCTGCACTAGAGTAATCACGAACCTGCTAGAACCAGTTAAGACAGGCAGGCTAATTCGGACACCTGCAGCCAATTAAGAAGAAGCTGCTAGAATCAATTAAGGCAGGCTAATCAGGGCACCTGGGTTTTAAAAGGAGCTCACTTCAGTTTGTGGGGCGAGTGTGAGGAGCTGGGAGCAAGAGGAGCAAGGAGCTGAGAGTGTGCTGCTGGAGGACTGAGGACACAAGCGTTATCAGACACCAGGAGGAAGGTCCTGTGGTGAGAATAAGGAAGATGTTTGGAGGAGGCCATGGGGAAGTAGCTCAGGGAGTTGTAGCTGTCATGCAGCTGTTACAGGAGGCACTATAGACAGCTGCAGTCCACATGGCCCGGGTTCCCCCCAAACCTCCCAACTGACCTGGACTGTGGGTTCTTCCAGAGGGGAAGGTCTTTGGGCTGTTCCCCAACCCACATGGTGAATCTCTGAGGCAAGAAAATCCGCCAATAAGCGCAGGACCCACCAAGATAGAGGAGGAACTTTGTCACAATATATATATATCTTCCTACTGTATTTTCCACTGCATGCATCCGATGAAGTGGGTTTTAGCCCACGAAAGCTTATGCTCAAATAAATTTGTTAGTCTCTAAGGTGCCACAAGTACTCCTGTTATTTTTGCAGATACAGACTAACACGGCTGCTACTCTGAAACCTGACACTATCAATAGGTGCTTAAGATGCTAGTTATCCTGCATCTTACTGTGATTTGGTGGTTTGCAGCAGACACCAATTAACACCCCATCTTGAGCTTTATCTTCTGCCTTGTGTCTTCCTTCAATTGCATGACAAGAAAGATCTCTTGAGCTCATTTGGATCACATAAGCCTACTCACAGGGAGACAAAGTATGCTAGCAAGAGGCTGCATGCTCTTGTGGAGGTCTCTGCCAGTTCTATATAGACTAGCAAGAAAGACAGTGTAAGGAGGAGACAAGGAGTAAGCCACAGGCCCCACTATTACATTACTTTTCACACAAAATGCATAAAGGGATAGCCGAGATCAAAGAATAGAATGGCATCTACAGAAAATTGTGTTGCAGCCTCCAATGTGCCCAATTAGTCTAGCTTTGTGTGTGTATAAAGTGAATTTCACCTACAATCCCAACACCTCCTCACACACAGAGCATCAATATTAAATCTTCTCCACTGAATACAAGAGTAGCACCCATGTTTGGCTGTCTTCTTCAAGTGCCAGATACAGGGGGGGGGAGAATAGCTCAGTGGTTTGAGCATTGGCCTCCTAAACCCAGGGTTGTGAGTTCAATCCTTGAGGGGACCACTTAGGGATCTAGGGCAAAATCAGTACTTGGTCCTGCTAGTGAAGGCAGGGAGCTGGACTCAATCTCCATTCCAGTTCTAGGAGATAGGCTATCTCCATTAATTTATTTATTTTTATTTAAAAGGCACTTAACAAATGAATTCAACTGATTAAGATTGATTAAGAACATCACAAATCCTAATGTGGGAAAGGGCCACTCACATTCATTTGCCATGCTCTTATTTTGCAACTCTCATTTTAAGGTAGTAATTTCTTTCCCATAAAAACTACTATTGACATCACTAGATGCCCCAGGCAGGGATCCTTTTGAAAAAACCTAGTATGTGATCATGTAATTAAAGACTGTTTCATAATGCACAAGCAGGTTAATTCCCAAGCCCCTTTGTACAAATTCTCTTAATTGTTGAGTGTTTGACTTTGTAATCTTAACATTCTTTTAACATTACATTTTGTGTGTAATTCATATTCCCAGTTGATGTAAAGTAGCATTGCTCCATTGAAGTCAACTTGAACCAGGTGTGGATCTAAGCCCAATTTCTGCTAAGACCACAGATTAGCTCTTGAGTTAAACAGACCAGCTAAGTAATTGCAAAATATTTATTCACTTAGAATTAAAAATATGTATAGTTTCTAGGGCTGTCACGCGATTAAAAAAAATTGCGATTAATCATACAATTTAAAAAATTAATCACGATTAATCACACTGTTAAATAATAATAGAATACCATTTAAATATTTTTGGATGTTTTCTACATTTTCAAATATATTGATTTCAATTACAACTCAGAATATAAAGTGTACAGTGCTCACTTTATATTTTTTTTATTACAAGTATTTGCACGATAAAAAAAACCAAAAGAAATAGTATTCTTCAATTCACCTAATACAAGTACTGTAGTGCAATCTCTTTATCATGAAAGTTGAACTTACAAATGTAGAATTATGTATAAAAAAACTTGCATTCAAAAATAAACAATGCAAAATTTTAGCACCTGCAAGTCCATTCAGTCCTACTTCTTGTTCAGTCAATCTCTCAGACAAACAAGTTTGTTTACATTTGCAGGAGATGATACTGCCCGCTTCTTGTTTACAATGTCACCTGAAAGTGAGAACACGCATTCACATGGCACTTTTGTAGCTGGCATTGCAAGGTATTTAGTGCTAGATGCGCTAAAGATTCATATGTCCCTTCATGCTTCAACCACAATTCCAGAGGACATGCGTCCATGCTGATGAGTTCTGCTGGAAAACAATCCAAAGCAGGGCAGACTAACGCATATTCTAGGGTTACCATATTCAAACATTTAAAAAAGAGGACACTCCATAGGGCCCCGGTCCCGCCTCTGCCCCAACTCCGCCCCTTCCCCGCCCCCATTCCAACCCCTTCCCCAAAGTCCCTGCCCCAACTCTGCCCCCTCCTCCCTCCCGCTCTGATCTTGGTTGGGGGTTGCTAAGTGCTTCCCTACTCCCCACTCGCCCTGCAGCCCCTGCACCCCCTCCGCCCCTGCAGCCCCTGTGCCCCCTGCCCCCCCCCCCCCCCCTGCAGCCTCTGCGCCCCCCCCGGCCCTGCAGCCTCTATGCCCTTGCCTGCCCTGCTCCTCCTCGCCCTGCAGTCTCTGCACCCTCCCACCTGCCCTGCCCCCCACTGCCCCTACAGCCGCTATGCCCCTGCCTGCCCTGCTCCCCACTCGCCCTGCAGCCCCTGCACCCCCCAGCCCCTGCAGCCACTGCGCCCCCCCCACCTGCCCTGCAGCCACTGCGCCCCCCCCACCTGCCCTGCCCTCTCTATGCCCCTGCCTGCCCTGCTCCTTCTCGCCCTGCAGCCTCTGCATCTCCCCTGCCTGCCCTGCCCCTGCAGCCTCTGAGCCCCCTGCCTGCCCTGCCCCTCCTTGCCTTGCAGCTTCTGCACTCCCCCGCCTGCCCTCCTCCCCTGCTCACCCACAAGAGGGAGAGCTGCGGGCTCCACGTGGATCCAAACACTGTTCGGCGGGGAGCGGGGGAGGGGGAGGGACTCTGGCTGCTAGAGGCTCCAGTGGCTGCGAGCGGCTTTCAATCAGGCCCAGCCGTCCAATCAGTCACGCCACACTCTGCATGAAGGGAAGTGGGAAATCCCGGACATTTCTACTTTATTAGAAATCCCCCCCGGACAGCCATTTAAAGCTGAAAAAGCCGGACATGGCCGGGGAAACCCGGACGGATGGTAACCCTAGCATATTCACTTTCATTATCTGAGTCAGATGCCACCAGAAGGTTGATTTTCTTTTTCGGTGGTTTGGGTTCTGTAGTTTCCATATCAGAGTGTTGCTCTTTTAAAAAGAACAGGAGTACTCGTTTAAATTTGTTAGTCTCTAAGGTGCCACAAGTACTTCTGTTCTTTTTGCGGATACAGACTAACACGGCTGCTACTCTGAAACTTGCTCTTTTAAGACTTCTGAAAGCATGCTCCACACCTCATCCCGCTCAGATTTTGGAAGGCACTTCACATTCTTAAATTTTTACGTGTTATTTTGCATATATGTGTGTGTGCTCTTGATACCTCAAGTTTAATCCAGATGAAAATACCTCTGTTTGTAATATTATTTCTTTAACATTAATATAATTTATGAAATGTGTATGTATATTACATATATTATTCACATACTTATTAAGGAGATTTATATTTAATAACAGCCAGATTAATCCTGGACTTTACACAGTGGAAGAGGGAGCAAGGAGCCTTCCCATTCCTACAGGAGTGTGCAGTTTAGACCTTTCTTCAGTATGGCTTTGCAGCCCTGAATCTTCAGTGTAGTAAGAGTGAATAAGGAGAAAGGAAGAGGCAGGGCCACCTTGCAAGCTCCTGCATGATGAGGAATTTACAGATGGATTCTTGTATCTAAGTTCCCACTGTGGCTGTGCAACTCTGCATTACCTGCTTTCCAAAGCAGTGTCTACTTGACACATCTAGCCCCAAATCGGAAACACCAAAGAGTTCAAGACAAATATGGTCAACGATGGCCTCCATTTATCTTCAGGATGCAGCTCAAACCTAATTCACATTGTCATGCCTGTCCAATACCTTGACAGATGGCTATAATTAATTGCTTTGGACTTCCACAATTCTCTTGCCATGGACTTGGCATTAAAATTCAGCCTTGGCTGTGGAAGTTTAAAAAAAAATTACAGAGGAATTTCTAAATATAGACAAATGGTTAAAAGGATCCAGTTGGCATTTAAAAATGACAAAAGCCAACTCTGTTCTCTGGCAGCTACATGAGCTGGTGTTGCTAAGCTCCTGCTGTTGCCCAGACAATCATACATCACCAGGTAATTCATGCAGGCCAGTGGTATCCAAAGAACATAGAGTTTAATACTCAAAATGCATTTTTAACCAATACATCTCAAATCTACTAATTTAAACCCATTTAAAGTGCTATTACTCTGCTTCCTGCTGACCAAATTATGTCGAAAATGGGGAAAACTAACTGTGCTGTGTGTTATTTTAGTTTAGGCTGCATGTTAGTTTTACTTCCTGTGGTAATTTAGGGTTGCTTGTTTTTTTGCTATGAATGTAACTACGTAGATTCCATTTTAACTCAATCGACTCCTTTTGTTTTCATTTTTTATATTTACCATACAGGCTCCTTTGTCAAATACATGCCTCAACCGGAGTCATAAGGCAGTTTTGAATTCTTTTATCAAGGATAGATGCTGGAGAATTCTCATGGTGTCCATGAATTTTTGTTTACTGTCCGTGACCTGTCCATGAATTTTACTAAAAATACCCATGACTGAAACATAGCCTTAGCTATGAGTAATCCTTCTCTCCCCCGCCCCAACTCATGTTATTTACATAAGTCTGTTTACTCTTCAGACCACATGTGAACCCTACAACTCGTGAATTTTTCTCACATTATTTTAGTGCACTAAGTTTCAATGATTCAGGAATATGATTTCTCTGTGTTCTGTAGTCATGGTAGAAAGATCCCCAAACACCAGGGTTTGGGTTTTTATTCACATTTCTTGCTCTCCTAAACTGATTTATTGCATCATTTTCTTCTTTCTTTCTACCACTACTAATGGTCTACTATTTTTGCATTTTTCTCACACTTGGAAAGCCAGCCACCTTAATGGACTGGGCACTATTTATAAACTGGTAAGGCCAGAATGCCCAAACTGCAAAACAAAACCTATTAAAGATTGAGGGTTTGGTCCTGCCAAGTGCTGAGACCCTTCTGTAGGAGGAGTTTAGCACCTTTCAGGTTCAAGCCCTATGTCACCCTATTCTTGATTTCTGGTATTAACTGGTATGATTTTATTGATCACATACTGTCACAAGATGGGACCCCAGCTACTGTGAAACACAGGAGTCACAGGATCATCTACTGTCTGGAGCAGAGTACTGAGTGATGATGTATCCCATAATGGTTTATGGCAATAGGACATAACTGGAATATGTTTTATGCTACCTGTGCCATTTAACATATCTCTGTAAAGGCTATGGTCTACTGAATCTATTCATCCTATTTGTACATATATATCATTTTTGTACTTGAAGTTATGAATATTGGCTGTATACTTGCTTGATTTCTAAGTAAGCTTTGTAAGGCATTTGGTCAGCTTCTTTAGAAAGAAATTTGCAAAGTTAAGTGCCCAATCAAGAAGCACTTAAGGAACAATGGATCTTGGAATGCTCCAATCCACATAAGAAGTCTACTTGAGGACGTTCAAGGTAGCACATGAACAATGGCTGCTACCTGTAGTTCTGAGTCATGCATGGACATGTGGCTTGCCCATGTGACTCCAAAACTCCATCTTGGAGCTGGACTTTGCATAGGACAGAAGAGAGGGTCTCCACCCACAAGAGAGTCTATTTAAACCCAGGGAGACCCCTCCATTTGGTTTCCAGCTGGCTAAAGAGAGAGCCTCACCACCCCCAAGGATACTCGAAAGGAACCAGAACAAAAGACAGTAACTACAGAGGGTGTGAGTGATTGCTGGACCCAGGCTAGAAGGAGACTAGTCTGTAAAAGGAAGCTTACTGGGGAGGTTTTTATCTGTACTCAGTTGTATTACTGTTTTAGACTTAGATTTGCGTATTTTATTTTATTTTACTTGGTAATTCACTTTTTTCTGTCTGTTACTACATGGAATCACTAAAATCCTACTTTCTGTATTTAATAAAATCACTTTTTACTTATTAATTAACCCAGAGTATGTATTAATACCTGGGGGGAGGGGCAAACAGCTGTGCATATCTCTCTATCAGTGTTATAGAGGGTGAACTGATTTTTTGGGGGGGTTTAGACCCCACTGGGAGTTTGGCATCTGAGTGTTAAAGACAAGAACACTTCTGTAAGCTGCTTTCAGTCAAGCCTACAGCTTTTAGGGGATGTGATTCAGACCTGGGTCTGGGTTTGCAGCAGGCTAGCGAGTCTGGCTCAAACCAGGCAGGGCACTGAAGTCCTAAGCTGACAGGGCAGGAAAACAGGGGCAGAAGTAGTCTTGGCACATCAGATGGCAGCTCTCAAGGGGGGGGGGTTCTGTGATCTAACCCGTTACACTTGGTACCAGAACTTCTGGGCTCTTGTCCACAATGACTTGCTGAGAGACTTTGGTCAAATTCCCTAACTTCCATATACCTTACGTCAGTAAAATCAGAAAAGACCAAAATTTGACAACTTAATATTGAGGTGATTTTAAAAAAAAAAAATCTTCAAAGTGAAGGGAAACTGAAAGAAAAAACACTGTTTGTTAACGGGTGTTTTAAAAAGAAAAGAAACCCAACAAACCTTTTTGGCTTCTGTCTACAACATAAAAGCAGCAAAAAATTCAAACAAAAAATCTTTTGCAGATCACCTTTAAATGATATAACTGTATTTACAATAAGTCATAGTAATACCTGAAAAATGTTCCTAAAGCGTAATATATATTAAGTTGCAATATATACACAATGTTATATGTTAATATTCTATTATTAAAATATCCACTCTGCTACCATAGAAAGACCACAGTGCATTTACTGATAGTATTTTCACACCTACAGTCTGATTGTATTTTCTGCTGTGTTGTTCTTATATTCTGACAAGACCTTATTCAATGGCTCTTGCATGTCAGCCTATTAATTTTGACGGTTGATGCAACAGGAGACAAGAAAAATGATTTTGACCTCTGAACAAACTATCACATAATATCCGAAAGCACATCTGTGGCAAATTCTAACATAAAGAAGCGTTATTTTGAAGGGTTTCTTATTTCCTTTAATACTGTGATGTTTTCTGTTTGTTTCACGTTACTTGGACTGAATCACTAATGGGACAACTCCTAAGTGGGTAAGTGACAATGATGGTGGCTAATAAAAAAGATATTGGCATTTAACAGTGGCAAATGCCAGCTTGATTTAAGGACTGTATGATAAATGGCTATATTTACAATGTAAGGTTTATATTTTGTTTTTTAAATTCCACAGGCATTATAAACTGCAAAACCACAGTCAGATTCTAATACTAACTAACTCTGAACTACCACACAATCCCCAGAGCTTTGCTATGGGCCACTAGGAGCTAAACTGAAATAATCAAACTCGTTGCAGATATGGTATTTTGTACTTATGTTTTACAGCTATTTAAGAAAATAATTTTGATGGAACTGGCTCATGAACCTTGGGACAGTAAAAGACAAAAATTAGTCACTAATGCATTTTCTCTGGTTCTCACACATTTGTAAAATGCTTGATATTTCATTTTATGATTTTCTAAAAATACCTATTGCTTCTTACCTCTTGAAATAAAGAGGGGATAATCACTGTATCTCCCAAAGAAAGAGGGGATAGGAAGATGAGAAGTGTTTCCTTTTAAGAATTTATCTGGAAATTTACTAGCTGCTCATTTTCACCTCCCTGCAATTGAGTTATTTCAAAAGGCCAATGAGGAGAGTCAATATTTCTTCCACTTAAGTGATACGATATGTGTTTTAACAGAAATGGAGCATCTTGGAAACATTAAAAGTGTAAAAATTAGCAACAGAATACTGCATTTCTCTAACAACGTTATCAAAAAGTAAGTATCTGTGTGAGAAGCCAACTAAGAGAATTTCATACAATAGTTACAATTTTACTTTCTTGAATATCTCATTTTTGTGAGGGCCTCAGATATGAGAAAAGATAGAGACCCCCCCCCCAGTTGACATATTTCATAACAGTTCAATTGGGAGAAAAATATGGATAGTGAGCTCATTTTTAAATCCTTGTTACAAGAAATATTTTTTCAGTCATCTTCAACTGATTTCTACAAAAAATATTCTATTCTTCCTGCTTCTCCAAAAGCTTTATTATATTTTACACCAGAGAACCACTTACATCCAAAAGGACTTGCTGATTAATATAATCATTGTGCATTATCGTTATTCTACTCGTTGTTTGTTGGGCATCTGATAGAAATAAAATTATAGTGATTGTTGATTGATATACTTTACTTTAAGAGAGCAGAACACTTCACCAAACACCATATTATTTTACATTCTCTTCAACTTTGAGGTTTACTATGTGCTACGCTAGTCAGTATTTGCATCAAATTTCAACTTTGCTTCTTGCTGTAAAACTACATAAAGTAGAAGTCAGCGAAAGTTCTAAAATTCAGACTGTCTCCTGTGGTACTTGGATATCTGGTTGAACATCTACCTTAATAGCTGCCAATACTTCTGAGACTTTTCTTTTTTTTAAAAAAAAAAAAGAACAGGAGTACTTGTGGCACCTTAGAGACTAACAAATTTATTAGAGCATAAGCTTTCGTGGACTACAGCCCACTTCTTCGGATGCATATAGAATGGAACATATATTGAGGAGATATATATACACACATACAGAGAGCATGAACAGGTGGGAGTTGTCTTACCAACTCTGAGAGGCCAATTAAGTAAGAGAAAAAAAACTTTTGAAGTGATAATCAAGCTAGCCCAGTACAGACAGGTTGATAAGAAGTGTGGGAATACTTATAAGGGGGGAGAGATTCAATGTTTGTAATGGCTCAGCCATTCCCAGTCCTTATTCAATCCTTTGTTGATTGTGTCTAGTTTAATGGACACAAATCTGACATCAGGAATCATAATACTCAAAAACCAGTGGGAGAACACTTTAACCTGTCTGGTCATTCAGTGACAGACCTGCGGGTGGCTATATTACAACAGAAAAACTTCAAAAACAGACTCCAACAAGAGACTGCTGAGCTGGAATTGATATGCAAACTATATATATATATATATATATATATATAAATAATATGAAGCTACCATGCAAAAAATCAATACATACATCAGGGTCTGAATGAACTAGGGAACAAAACTATCATCTTTGGGGAACTGAGCTCAAGTTTTCGCTCAAGTCTCTAAGGAAAATTGGTTATGTGATCTCAACCTAATACCTATTTTTGAACATGGCAACACAATGTGGTTTGCAACAGCCCAATTAGATTTTCATTCTGGAAGGAGAGAGGTTCTGTAGGTGCAAAGTAAGGTGGATTACTAAAAACACAGTGTGTGGACAATCTCACACTATCCATAATATATCATATGCCTGAGTATCTCCAACCCTTGAGTTCCTTCTCACCTTCATAAGCCCTAAATTCACTCCGACATTTTAAAATGTGAGTACTTTTGCTCATTTTAGATTGAATTTTTCCATCTTCAGTGATGTATGCTATAGCAAAAATGAATCATAAGTCAGAAATTAATTCAAACTCTTATGTTAAAAACACTAAGAAATTAACTAGAATACTCTTGATTGATACCTACAGTTTTCCAGTGCGGAATTCTACTTTCACAAGCATGTACATACTACTTCTACTTTAGTTTCAATGTCAGAATGGTAAATGTTATCGTTTCCTTTTATCTTTGTCCCAATTACTTCACATTTATCTATCCAGCCCATGGTGCCAATGACAATTATGACTGAATGCCTTAGGCGATCTTATTCTGCCATGCCAGATACTATCCACTGGGAATTTTTTTCCTGATGGCTGTTCAGATATTTACATTTTCAACTGCTTCCATTCACAGTAAATTAGGTTATGAGAGATGACCACAAGGTCCTTAATGAACAACAACAAAAATTTTATGATGGATTTAGTAATTCATTTATACAGCTCTTCATTGTTTGAACTGCCAACATTTCTTTCACAATGAAAACTCTTCACTCAAAAGAATAAATACTAGAATGCCTAAAGTACTTGCTGCAACAGGGATTACAGGACAGTCTCATCAGAAGAGTTGTTCTTGGTTTTGTTTGTTTGTATCATAAAGGAAAAACTGCAGTGATTATTTATAATACCTTAGGCTTGGTCGACACTTAAAACTAGATTGACCTAGCTACATTGCTCAGGGTTCTGAAAAATTTCATACCCTGTGTGATGTCATTAGGTTGACCGAACCCCCAATATAGATGCAGCTAGGTCGATGGAAAAATTCTTCCACCTCTGAAGAAGGTGCATTTACTATAGTGATGGAAAATTCCCATCTGTCACTGTTGTGTCTACACTATAGCCACAGAGGCATAGCTGCAGCTGTAGTGTAGACATACCTTAAACAGCTAAGAAAATATTTACTAAATAAATATATACATTTAAAATGCTTGAGGATTGTAGCAAGTTACTATAAACAGTGAAGACATCTCAATAAAAACTCAAGTCCAGTCTGAGAGATGGAAAATTCAATTCAGTATTTGACTGCATGAGAAACTTAACAGCTGCTGTAAGAAATTCTACTGGTCCAGACTATTCCCTATTGCGGAAAACTCAAGATGTGGTTTAAAAAGGAAGAAATCTCCCTGCAGAATTCCTTGAGGAAATGATTACCTTTACAGCGTTGTCCCATTGAGGGTCAGGTCTTGCTTTCCTGCTGGAAAGGCAGCAGGGCTTGCCCATAGGGAATGGATGAAGGCCCTATGCCTCTACATCAAATCTGCCCCACACCTCATCATCAGGCCAGCAAATGCCATTGGCACTGCAGTACCAGGGCATTTCTTGGGCCGCAGCTGCCTGTGGGACAAATTCACCCCCGCCCATACCCCAAAGAGGCAATCCAAAAAAAGTTATAGCCTGCAACTGTATGAATAATTTTGTCTAATTTATTGGGACTGAAGGGGAGAGAAAATGCATCTTCCCTCCCATTTGTCCCCAGTCTATGACACCTCTCCCGACATGGATTCCAAACTATGCGAGAGTGACATGGAACAGTGACATCAATATGGCTGGATCTCAATCTTCATGCAGATGTAGGGGATAACTGCATATACAAAAGGTCCCTTCTGCATGTGGATCTAAGGGGTATGATCTGGCCCACTGCGTGTATGTGTGTGGTTGTTTGCTTTAAGAAACCTGACCATTTAAAAATAACTAAATCAACACAGATCAGTCAAACTTTAATTACATCCCCTCTCCCAGCCCTTACTTCCAAAAATGTCTATCTCCATATTCTTGTGGCAGCAGCTTCTTAGTAAATATTTGATCTTTCTCGTTTGCTCATAAAAATGTGTAATTAGAATTAGTATTTTATATTAAATGTGACTCTTCCTATTAGACGCCGTTTTAAAAAGTGACTATACAAGTACTACTTTAATATTTTCCTTTCAGGAAATTCCATATTGTTTCTGTCTCTCACTCTTTTTATGTTTGACGCCATTTTATCATTCTCTTGAGGCAACCACACAGTAACAAAGCAGAGTGTTACTACTTTTACTTGGCACACAATTTTCTTGCATTTGTCAATGCCCCCCTCACTATTTTCCTTCCCTCCCCAAACCAGCAATTTACCCAGGGCTATACCCTTCCCTTTCAGAAAACCACTGTAGAGAGGGAAGGGACCAGCAGCAAGTCAGAGGCCATCCAAGACACTCTGCCTGATGTTTTGCAGAAAGCCAACACAACATGCAGTAGATACTTCTACTTCTAAAAGGCCACAATATGTGCTCCCCAACTGTTGCCCTTTACCTGCAGATCATACACTCCTGAGGCCTGATGAAGAGGCCAGTGTATTAGTCAGACATTTCTTTTAGTGCTTTCAGGAGTGCTATAGAAAGATCTTGCCTGCTCCATACACAGAGAAAATAGACTTCCTGTGCCCTCTTAGCATTTGCACTCCAGCAAAGTAGAAGGAATGATTTAGCTTCCACATAATTAAAAAAAAAATTGTGTTCTAATACTTCATTTTCATACAAGTGGTCAAAATTTTTCACTATTAAAAATTATAATGAAATAAAGCTGATCAGTTTAACTTCACAGTAATCACAATTACAGTAATGCATTACAATGAGATAATTATTTCCAATTTGTTATTAAATTCCCATTTGCTTTTTCCCTGGCTTTATTTTACTAAACACTGAAATAGTATCTCATCAGCTTTTTGCAGCAGACCAAAAATCCAACATTAATCTTAATAAAAGAATAGCTTTATTTATAATTTTCATCTGGAAGAAAACATTAAAGTAAGGTTCTTCTCTGAAAAGTTATTATAAAACTGACATTGTGGAGGTTACATGTTTATAACCTCCCATGGCTCCTGATCAAATATTGTCAGTTTAAAAATAGAGATATTTTTATAACCATCAGCCCTGCAGGCTCACCTAGGATCTGAAAGACAGCCAGGTTCTTTTCTCTTCCTGCACTTTCACAGCAATAACCATTTCATGGGCAAACTATGCCCTCCCACCAGTGCAACTTTACTGGATACTAAATGGTTATACCAGTGTTTTACTGGAGTACCTGGTTTGAAGACCATGGAATTGCACAGATATAAATGAGAGCAGAGTTTGTTCTGTAGAAAATTACTGGTAACGATGCCTTAATAAATAAATAAATAAACAGGAAAGAACACATCTTCCCCCTCAGAGCTCAGGATGAGTGTGAAAAGCTTTTTAAAATTATTAACTTAACAAATGTTACTTTAGAATTAGTAAAAACTTACAATGCATTTCTCATATCACTTTTTAGATCAGAATGTATTTTAAAGATTAATAACTTGGAAATTCCACCCAGCTCCATCTCTTTGCTAGAAAACCAGAAATTATATTGTTCGGAGCTATTAGGAAGCTCTAGCTATTAGCTAGAGCAGTGGCTCTCAAGCTTTCCAGACTACTGTATCTCTTTCAGGAGTCTGATTTGTCTCACATAAAAAATTACACCTCACTTAAAAACTACTTGCTTACATAATCAGACATAAAAAATACAAATGTCATACTGTTATTGAAAAATGGCTTACTTTCTCATTTTTACCATGTACACCTCTACCCCAATATAACACTGTCCTCGGGAGCCAAAAAATCTTATCGCATAATAGGTGAAACCACGTTATATCGAACTTGCTTTGGTCCGCCGGAGCGTGCAGCCCCGCCCCCCTGGAGCACTACTTTACCGCGTTATATCCAAATTCACGTTATATCGGATCGTGTTATATCGGGGTAGAGTTGTAATTATAAATCAACTGGAATATAAATATTGTACTTACATTCCAGTGTATAGTATATAGGGCAGTATAAACAAGTCATTGTCTGTATGAAATTTTAGTTCGTGTTGACTTCACCAGTGCTTTTTCTGTAGCCTGTTGAGAACCACTGAGCTAGACGAAGAATGCTCCAGTGATTAGGGCATTAGTGTGGAATCTGTGATGTCCAGGTTCTGGTCCACCACAGCCTTCCTGTGTGAAGCTGGGCAAGCCCCTAGTCCGAGTTCCACATCAGTAAAATGGGAATAAGTAATTTGCCATCTCATAGGGGTGTTGTGTGGATATAAACATTAAAGATTGTAAAGGTGCTCAGATACTGTGGTATGCAAACCATATAAACTCCTAGAACAGATAACTAAATTTGGGAACACTTTCCATTTTTCTGCATGTACAGCAAAAGAATTTCAATATGTACAATAACCACTCTGATGTCTGAGCACGGACCATATTCAAAATATTTTTTCTGAAGACAAGGCCTAAAAAGCAATAATCTTATAGTAGCAGTCTGTCAATTATAAACTCTGAGAAAATTACGTCTACAATGTTTTGCACTCTGAAAATCTCAGATGTGCATACACAAATTGAGTTGACACCTAACTAACTTATATGTGCATACAAATGTCATTCATATACACACAAAGTAAAGTTCTACAATTAAATTAAAAGTGAAATTTTGGAAGCCAAATTGCGGACCCTTTGAGAATCTCGGCCAATGAGTTTATTCAAACTCTCATACTCTCATACTGTTGTATTATTTGTAAAAAATAAGAGCAGTGTATGTTATAATAATATTAAATGTGCTTCCATAGTTACACTTCTGTTAATATTGCTATTATAAATGTGTAAAGTGTTCTCAGAGTGTCCTACTCACATTTGACCTTTCACATTCAACAACTTGAGAGTGAAAAGAATTTGAAAGAAGTTCAGTCTTTTTGAGTATGTGGGCCAAAGAAATGGCCAATGTATTAAAATTAGAGCAGGATGGATAAAAATCAATTATTTAAAACAAAATTAAAGAACAGTTTTTATTTAAATCAGATTTTTTGATAGGTTTTTTCCTCAAAAAGCATTTTATCTAAAGATAGTTTTAATTAAGTTACATTATAACTCAAAGATATCATCATGGAATAGGGATTATAAATTCTAGTTCTATAATGAGACAATATATTCATGTAATGTTTAAGAATAGTTTTGTAAATGAATTCCAATAGTTCATGAATTAGGGACCCAATCTTATGCGGTTCCAGGGGTTTCTGTATAGATTAGTTAGGTTAACTTTTCTATCTACCCAATGGGACTCAGTGCTCTGTCTAGAAGTTACCATCAGAGATGCTTTGTTTTGCAGTTCTCAAACTGTGGATTTGTGTGTCCAGAGATAACATGCTTGTTAACAGCAAAAATGTTTTTAAATAAATAGATAGATATGTAGAGGTGAGAAATAACAGACCTCAACCCTATTGTCCCTCTGCCAGGGCCGGCTCTGGCTTTCTGGCCACCCCAAGCAAAAATAAAAATAAAAAAAAAAACCCGCAGCGGCCAGAACAACAAAGCAAAAAAAAAAAAACCTTGCTGCGTGGCCGGAGCCAGGGTGCAGGGGGACTCCCTGCCCTGCAGATGTGCCCTGGCTAGCGGGGGAGGGAGCGGGGGGGGGGAGAGAGAGAGAGAGAGAGAGAGAGAAAGGGGGTGCTGCCACGCGGGCCCTCCCGCCACACCTCCTGCTGGGAGGGAAGGACGCGGGCTGCCCTGCCGGGCTTGCTGCAGGGCGCTCCCGTCCTCCGCCCTACAGGGCGGCCGGAGCGGAACAACAACAACAACAAAAACAAAACAAAAAAAGCAGCCGTGCCGCCCTAGGATTGGGCAGAATGTCGCCCCCTACAAGCTGCTGCCCCAAGCACCAGCTTGCTCAGCTGGTGCCTGGAGCCGGCCCTGCCCTCCGCAAATTTGTGTACACAGAGTCAATCCCTCTCTCTAAAAGTGCAAAGTTTCAAAAAGTTCAATCAATAGAAGATTGTTGGGGGCGGAATAGATCTGGACAAGGAGAAGAAGTCTGGAGATAAATGTGAGAAGGGAGGGATAGGCAGTAGAAACAAAAGTGAAACTATTTTAGCAGTATATTCCAGAAGTCTTGAGGTCTGAGTGTAGCCTTCATTGATTTGAGATCTACCATACCATTCTCTCACTAGAAGGGAAACCCTATAATGGCAGCAGGCTGTAAAAGAGACCCAGTTTGGGAATATTTTAATGAAGTTCCTCTACCTGTGGCTAAGACAAGCATGAGTGCAAAATGCAAACAGTGCAACAAAGAAATGCAAGGCCTGGTTGCCCAAATGAAACATCATGAGACGTGTCCCTTCTCAGGAGGAAGCTGCGTTGAAGATGATGAAAGGAACATGTCTGAACATGCAGGATCTTCAGGTTGGTAAATTTTTTTATTTCATACTTCTTTCTTAAGGACTGCCGGTCTTCCTTCTGGACTATTCTTGAATTCTCATGTTTGAACAAAAAAAATAGTTGTTACTCTATGGTACTATCATTTTAGATGCAGGTGTGACAAAAAATAAATAGCTGAAATAGGCAGATCTTCCTTTTACATTTTCACCTTGAAAGTAGTACTGAGTGTCAGTGAATGCAATGAGTAATACTAAATGAACAGTATGGTAATAATAATTACATAACTGCACTGATTTATTTTGTTTAGGACAATCCATCCTCAACATACAGGATTCTGAAGACTATCCACCTTCAAGATCACCATCATTTTCTACAGTTTCAGAGTTATCTGCCAATAATAGTGTTTCAGTCACATCATGTATGTCACATAGCCACAGTATATCACCTTAGCAAAAAGAAAAAAAAAATCTCCATCATCCAGAAACAACCACAGATAAGTTTGTGATAAGAACGAGCAGATTGAAAAAAGAGGTAATTATGCAACAAACTCTCCTTTCTGTATGATTGAGAACCCACACTTCATTAACATGGTCAGTCATTAAGACCAGGAAACAGTCCACCCAACAGAGCAGATGTTGCAGGAAAATTGCTGGATAAAGTGTATGAATGAGAATTGAGCAGTGTGCAAAAGGTCTAGCAGATGAAATTGTTAAACTGAGTCTTGATGGGTGGAGCAATGTCCAAAATGATCCTGTTGTATGTGCTTGTGTGACAACAGAAGAAGGGAATATCTTCCTTATAGAAACAATTGATACATCAGGAAATGCACACACAGCAGAATACTTAGAAGTAGCAGTAAAATTGATAAACTGAAAAAAAATTCAAATGTTTCGTAAGCAGCTTGGTCACAGACAATGCTGCAAATGTATCCAAGATGAGAAGAAATTATTTAGAAGAGAGTCCCAAGCTAATAACATACGGTTGCAGTGCTCATTTGATGCACCTCCTAGCCAAAGACTTCAGTGTTCCAGAAATAAAGGCTAATGTTGTTGAAATTGCAAAATACTTCCGTAACAACCACTTTGCAGCAGCTGTTCTGAAAAAAGTGGAATGAACCAAGCTAACTCTCCCAAAGATGTGTGGTGGAACTCCGTAGTGGACTGTTTTGAGCACTATATCAAGAACTGTCCTAATCTGATGACAGTTTGTGAACAAAATCGTGAAAAAATACATGGCACTGTCACAATCAAAGTTCTCCACATTGGGCTTAAGAGAAATGTTGAACACATACTGAGGACTCTAAAGCCTATTTCTGTAGCCTGGAACAAAATGCAAGGAAATAGCTGTTTTATTGCTGACGCTGTTTAAATTTGGAAGGAACTGAGTGAGATCTTAAAAAGAGAAATATGCAATAACAGACTTAAATTACAAGCATTAAAAAAATGAATGGGACAAGCACTATCACCAGCTCATTTTCTTGCAAATATTCTCAATACTTGGTACCAGGGACAAACCTTAAGTGCTGAAGAAGAGGAGTTGGCTATGCCATGGACATCTAGCAATCATCCCTCCATAATGCCAACTATAATAAATTTCAGAGCTAAGGGGGAACCAGTTAAGAAATATAGGTTTGCTGATGATGTTTTAAAGACAGTCACACCAGTGAACTGGTGGAAGTCACTTAAGTGCTTGGATTCAGAGAGACTGTTGAAGTGAAAATCTCACTTTTAACAGCAGTAACTTCTTCTGCCGGTGTAGAAAGAATATTTTCTTCCTTTGGACTAATTCATTCCAAATTGAGAAATTGTTTGGGACCTGAAAAAGCAGGATAGCTTGGTTTTCTTTTGCAGATTATGAACAAAAAAGAAAATGAAGGTGAAGACGACTGAGTTAGCTGCAGAAGCCAATATTTTAAGTTTCTCATGTTGACCTGGCTGACACAGTCTATTTAATTTTTGTTTTAATATATATATATATATATATATATATATATATTTTTTTTAACTATTTTAGTTTAAAACAATTTTAACAAAAACAAACATGATTTTAAAAAACTTGAACGGTTAACTAAATTCAAAAACTCATATGCTTGTTTTGTTAAAATATTATGTTTGCTGTTGAAAAAAAATCCAGAATATATAATGTTGTTGTTTAAGTTAAATAAAACAATTTAAATGTCTGTCTGGTGACGTTCTCCTGCTAATACAGCATGGCAAGAAAATCCTCCAAATATTAATGATTAACCTGTTGAATTGGAGATAGTTCACCTCCCAATGACTTCATAAATATCTGCTTCAATTACCTTTGGTAAATGAAATAACCAATCATTCATTTTCTGATATAGCTATTAAACTCCTCTGAAAAGTTTTCAAAATAAATCACTTAAAAAATGTACAGTGTGTACCTTCTAAAAATGAAACCTACATCTATCTCTGAGTTGTGAAGAATATGTATTAACGTTATAACAACCAACAAGAATGCACTTTTATATAGAAACCCATGATTAAATCGAGTCTTCCTCACCAGTGAGTTAAATCAAATCCACCCTGAATTAAAGAGCTGATCACTACATGTTACATGTGCATACAATTCATTTCACAAGGATTTTACTTTTGCAGAATCAGTCTATGTACATAGATCCACTATTCAAAGAATTAAATAAAAGTCAATAAATAATAATTACAGTTTAGAAAGGATAAAAGATTTTCCAGACATGTTATATTTACTACATTTTTCATTGATTACAATGGAAACAAATTCCAATTATGTGAATACACAGGTCCATTAACGGAGCTCCAGATGAGAGAAAAGCTCGTAAGGGCAAGTTGGCAGTGTAACAGCTGAACAAATCTACTTAAGTGAAATGCTTTTTAAGATGATAATGTCACACTTTTCAATGTAACTGTCACAGGAACAACTGTGTGTATTAGTACTGACCAAGACCCTAAACAAGCTTACAAATAACGTTTTAGTTAAAGTCTCACGCACATTTCCAGCAAGCAATAAGGCAAAGGGAATCGAAGTTCAGGCATGATGTTTCATTCTTAGTCAAAATGTCCAAGTGGTCCACCCAACTGGCCATCAAAGTAAAAAAATAAAACAAACAGCTTCATATGGCATGACATAGTTGTAATACTATTTCAGGTCTGGCTGCCTAGAAAAACAACAAAACTTTAAAACTTAGATCATTTATTATACTGCTGGGATGCTAGAATAAGCAATTTTTATGCTTTCTTTTCCTATGAATGGAAAGACACACTCCCTAAGCACCACAACGTGCAGTATTTTTCTTCCCATTCCATTTCAAAAGCTTCATGCACTATATTATAGCAGGTTTTCAAATCAACCTGCATGACCCTGTGTTTCTCAGCCCCATGACAATCAGCCTGCAGGAGATACTCAGGAGCAGTAAAAGCAGCTCCCGCACCTGCAACAAATTACACTGGCTTCCATGAATCTTCATCTTCTGTGCCCTGAAGAAAGGAAATCTCAAGGTTACACTTGCACCATGCTTCCCCATGCAGATACACAGAGCACTGCTATTGCCTAGAGTTAATAGAATTTAAAAGAGACACTGTCAATTATCTTTTACAGGTGGTAAATTTGCAACAGTGCTTTAGAAGTATGAAAGTAACATCTCTCCATCTGGCACACTGCATAATATGGAGGCTACAGTTATCTCTGCTCTCCCTCTGCTCTGTCTTCTGACCAGTGGCAGATTAATTCACAGGCCCATATGGCCCGTGGCCAGGGGCCTCGGCCCATTGGGGTGGGGTGCCCAGGTTGTGGGGAGACCAAATGTTCTTTGTACCCAGGGCCCCAATAAAACTTAATTTACCTCTGCTTCTGAGTACACTATTGCTTCCATGCTGCATGCGCCTTATACACCCATCCACAAAATCAGGTAAGAGAGAAAGAAGAAGCAGCCTTATAGTTCTCTTATTCCCCTCTGGGAGTCTTGAACATGGAAATCCTCTTCCTGCTCTGCATATCTGCACAGCACTTATCCAGGGATCCTTTCCTCCAGCACCCCCTACCACCTATGACTACCAGGAAGTGGACAGACTATTCTTGATTTCTCATGGACATGATACCTAGGATTCTGCTCTGGTCACCAAAATAGGTGAGCTTCTCTTTGCTCCACTGACTGACTCACTATTGACCCAACCCCTTCATTCCAGAACTCATCGTTTCTTAAGGTCATGGGCTCTCTTTCCCTTCAATCTACATACACTGTATAAACTCTACATATGGGAGACCAGATAACAGAGGAGATGGTGTGTGGGGTTGTGTGTTTTTTTTTAAGACATGTATTAAGGGTGCCACATAGGATTATATTCTGCACATGCACCCTAAAGCCTTGTCTTGACAGAAAAAAAACACGTTTTTCCCCCCAATCATGTTAGCAAAATTGAGTTAGCTTTATATCATTAACAAGTTCCATTAAAATGCAGACTAATACATGTGAAGACATGTGAGCAGATCTGCATCTCAAATGGGGCTCTTTAATCTTGCTAATCTAACCTGATTAAGATAGCATTTTTTTTTCAATCAAGTTAATAGCTTGTCTACATGAGAAGACTACACTATATTAATCCTGAATCTGATTTAGTTAAACCAAAGCAAACCCATGGGAACAGTCTTATTTCAGTTTAAAAGTGGTTTTGGTTTTTTCTTTCCCTGTTATCTTAAATTAATTGTGAACAGGCTTAAGCATAACTATAGTAAGCCACTCAAACTGAAATAGTGTCCACACAGATTTCGACTGAATTTAAGTCAAACTGGTGCAACTTTCCTATGTAGATAGTGAGATGTTCCAGTTCCTGGCTGTCATCTGGACAGAGACTGTCCTGAGATCATTCTCAAAGCAAAATTTCACAAAGGAGACCAAAAAGTCAAATCATTAAGCCAGTTTGCTGATTCTTGTCTTTCTTTCTCGCTTTTTTTAAAACATGTAATACCGTGATGTCATGGTGCACAAATGCAAAGATGCCAAGACACATGAAGAACTGTTATCCATCCTAAACTAACTGTGTTTTTTGAGATTTGAAGTCTGTGTGAATCCCTCCCTTGGTGGGCATGCACATTAGACTGGATTTATTTTTTAACTAGCAGTGTCTGCCAGGGCCACACATGCACCCCGTGCCTTCTCATGTCATGACCTTTCCTCAGATCCCTCACAATTCAAAGCCCATGTTGCGGAGGGCTCTGAAAAGTGGGAACGGAGGATGTGTTTGTGGGATAGTCATTGACTACACCATCTTAAAAAAATGCCACAGTTACTGTAGCATAAGTAACTGTTCTTTCTTCTTTGAGTATCCGTCAGTGTGGAGCCTACCATGGTGAATGGCAAGCAGTGCAGTACAGTCCATGGATGGTAGGAGTGAAGAGTTTCAGCTGTATCAGTCAGTCAAACAGAAACTGAAGTACTACTCTCAGGAACTTGGTAATTGATCTGGCTGCCCTGTCAAGTGCATAATGATTAATTAAAGTTAGTGAGTTGCTCCACATAACTGCCTTTCAGATCTCAGAGACTGGTACATTCCTGAAACAGCAGACTGCATTGTTTATGACCTGGTGGAATGTGCCTTGGTATTCAGAGGCCTTCCTTAATTATATCCTTAAGCTCCTCTCTGCCATCATAAGGAAGCTTTCCCTGGAAGGACTTCACCCTGTCCCCCATTAGAAAGTCATACTTGGCCAGCAGGACCTGGTAGTTAGCCATGCCCACCTGTAGCAAAGTGAGGAGTATGGCTTTAATTTCAAACAGGTTAAGACATTTGGCATCTTTGTCCTCTGCTGTGCTTTATTCATTTTCCATTCTTCCTCTACATCTGATAAAGTTAAGGTGCCGGGGGGATGTCAGGATACTGAGCTCCTTCCTAAGCTTCTGTCTCATTGTTTGGAGCATCCCCTTTTGGCTTGACTTTGACGCTTGAGGTGATGTTGCCGGATTTCATGATGAAGCAGAGGTCAGCTTCAATGCCAGGATCAGTGCTGATTCTGATGGTGGTGCTGATGTCAGTGTCAGGTCTTTCTTCGCCACTGTCTTCTTTGCAATGGTTTTTAGGCATCACCTGTCCATTTGGTGGGGTATTAGATGATGCTGGCTTCTCCATTAATAGGATTCTGGGGCTTGTTTCCTCCACATCTAATGAGACATTAATGGACTGTTCCAGAAGGCTGAGTTTCAACCTTGTATCTTGCGATCGGAGGGTCCTTTCAGAGAAGGATAAGCATACCGAGCATCTGCTTGGGATATGTGGTTCCCCCAGACAGAAGAGCCCCTTACTGTGTCCATTTCTCAGGAAGATTTAAGTCCAGTGAGGAATGAACAGGACTTGAAGTCTGCAGGTTTTGATTCTGCTGTTAGAGAAAACTCGGAAGTCTGACCAGAAAAGTTGGGTCCAGATGGTTCATAGAAGTTGAAAGAGACAATGAGAAATGGTTCCAATGATTTGCAGAAGACTCTTAAATTAGTCTGAGCTAAGAAATTAGTGAGTCAGTCATTTGCCATGTTCAGTCTCACTGCCATGGGGGATAAGAGGGAACTGTTTTTATGCTCTTGTGTGGGAGAACGAGGGGGTCACAAGGTGCATGCCTTGGTGGACACTTCCAGTTTAAAAAAAAAAAATCACATACTCAAAGAAGAACATTCACCTGCAACAAAGTTAACATTTAAATACAAGATATGAGATAGCCAGGCACGGGAGAAATAACACTTAAGTAAGTGACTGTCAGCACTGAATTTTTGCCAAATCTGTGAAGTCCAGTAGATCAGAGTAAAATAAAAAATTGATCAACAGTAGAAGTTAGTTGAATTTCTCTTCATTACTGCAACCTTTACTTCCATAAGAACCAGCTCCCTGTCAGAGGCAGGCTTTTCTCCAGCACAAAACAGAAGAACCCCATTCCCCTGAACTATTAATACCATCACTCTAGTGACTGCTTCACTTCAACTGACTACCCAACCAATAAGTGAAAGGCCCAAAGAAAGGAAAAGGGTCACTGAAGGAAGGAAAAATTCTGCTGCAATAATGGAGAGGAAATTAGAACAACTTATAATTATCACTAGTCTTTTTATATTATATTTCTTTTAATCCTCCATTCACTCTACCATGATTACATATGAAGATGTGCTAAAGCAATTTACTGCATGTGAGGGACAAAAAAGTTTACTGACTGGGAGTAGTAGATGCTTTTTAAGTTAAATTACATACATAGAGATTCCTTCTCTCCAATAATGCGTCAGCTGTTAGAATCAAATCTATTTTATAATAATGCCATTATAGAATATAGAGTGCTCCAGAAATCTGCCCAACAAGTTTCTGTCACTATAACGCTTGTCTCTTCAATACAATAACATTTTCTCTGTGTTGTACATCTTGCCTGACCTTGCATTGGGGGGACTGTTTGCATGAGTCACCTTGACAACCTCCCTTACAAATTTATTACACCTTATACCTATTTCTGAACAGTATAAAAACAGCTTTTAACTCTCTGAATATACAATATCTTCAAGGTTCTCATGATATCAAGGTTGCATTTAAGCGAGTATATTCTATCTACTTTCAAAATGGGATAAGGTCAAAAACCAGCAGAGTTAAGGATGGATTCAAAAAGAAAGAAGAGACCACATTTTAGGAGAAATTCTGGAGCTGTGCTGGCTCTCAAGCATAACGTTGTACTCAAATACGTATACTGAAGTGAAAAAAACTACAGCCTGTAATTTGCCTATTTTTCTAACCAGAAATACTGAAACTACAAATATAACTTGAGCATCCTGAATATGAAAAAAATAAAGACCACATCATAATAATCTGATTAATTACACTGGTCTACAATTTTTGAGATGTCGTCTCCTTCAGAGATAAAATGTGCTATTTATTATGTATTTTGATGTGCTGAATTCAAATATGACAATTAAAACAACTGATTGGCTACTGTTTCTAAGATATTTAAGTTTTTACATTTTATGTCTATGTATATTGTGTAGATAGTAGAGTTTTAATCATAAATTGTAAACCTAGATCTTTTCATGTGTTTATGGTTGCTTTATATGATAATATTTCACCTGTCCTGTTTATGTAACACTTTAAAAATCAGCAAAACAGTTATATAAATGAAATGTATTATGAAACAAAAGGCAAAAAACTATTATGTACATAGTTTAGTCCTATTCAGTGTCTACTCGGCGCTTCTTGGCTTGTCTCTTGTATTCATTAAATGGAGCATCTCTTGTCACTGTTCAGCAATAGTCTGCAAGCATTGATGGGCTCCATTTGCCCTGATAGTATTTCTCCATTGTTGCAATGTCCTGGTGAAATCGCTCGCCGTGCTCGTCGTTCACTGCTCCGCAGTTCGGTGGAAAAAAAATCTAGATGAGAGTGCAAAAAATGTATCTTTAGTGACATGTTGCAACCAAGGCTTTTGAATGCCTTGAGGAGGTTTTCCACCAATAACCTGTAGTTGTCTGTCTTCTTGTTTCTGCGAAAATTTATTGCCACTAACTGGAAGGCTTTCCATGCCGTCTTTTCCTTGCCACGCAGTGCATGGTCAAATGCATCATCTCGAAGAAGTTCACGAATCTGAGGACCAACAAAGACACCTTTCTTTATCTTAGCTTCACTTAACCTTGGAAATTTTCCACGGAGGTACTTGAAAGCTGCTTGTGTTTTGTCAATGGCCTTGACAAAGTTCTTCATCAGACCCAGCTTGATGTGTAAGGGTGGTAACAAAATCTTCCTTGATTCAACAAGTGGTGGATGCTGAATACTTTTCCTCCCAGGCTCTAATGACTGTAGGAGTGACCAATCTTTCTTGATTTAGTGGGAATCTCTTGCACGACTATCCCATTCACAGAGAAAACAACAGTACTTTGTGTATCCAGTCTGCAGACCAAGCAAGAGAGCAACAACCTTCAAATCGCCACAAAGTTGCCACTGATGTTGGTCATAGTTTATGCACCTCAAAAGTTGTTTCATGTTGTCATAGGTTTCCTTCATATGGACTGCATGACCAACTGGAACTGATGGCAAAACATTGCCATTATGCAGTAAAACAGCTTTAAGACTCGTCTTCGATGAATCAATGAACAGTCTCCACTCATCTGGATCATGAACGATGCTGAGGGCTGCCATCACCATCGATGTTGTTGTAGGCTACAAGATCACCTTCCATGAAGAAGAATGGAACAAGATCCTTGTGACGGTCACGGAACATGGAAACCCTAACATCACCTGCCAGGAGATTCCACTGCTGTAGTCTGGAGCCCAACAGCTCTGCCTTACTCTTGGGTAGTTCGAAATCCCTGACAAGGTCATTTAGTTCACCTTGTGTTATGAGGTGTGGTTCAGAGGAGGAGAATGGGAGAAAATGTGGGTCCTGTGACATTGATGATTCAGGACAAGAAGTTTCATCCTCTTCCTCGTCTGATTCAAGTGAGAATAATTCTGGTGCATCAGGAACTGGCAGTCCTTCTCCATGGGGTACTGGGCGTATAGCTGATGGAATGTTTGGATAATGCACAGTCCACTTTTTCTTCTTTGACACACCTTTCCCAACTGGAGGCACCATGCAGAAGTAACAATTGCTGGTATGAACTGTTGGCTCTCTCCAAATCATTGGCACTGCAAAAGGCAGAGATTTCCTTTTCCTGTTCAACCACTGACGAAGATTTGTTGCACAAGTGTTGCAGCATATGTGTGGGGCCCACCTCTTGTCCTGATCTCCAATTTTGCAGCCAAAATAAAGGTGATAGGCTTTCTTAACCATAGTGGTTATACTGCGTTTTTGTGATGTAAAAGTCACTTCACCACAAACATGGCAGAAGTTATCTGCACTGTTCACACAAGTACCAGGCATCTCTGCTCACTTTGGCTAAACAGAAATGTGTCCCTTTGCAAAATCAAACACTGACAAATAAGAGAGCACGACACTGCATGATTTCTAGAGCTGATATAGGGCAATTTGTTCAGCAGAGTGATGTAAGCTTCGTTATGATTGCATCATCCATAACTTCTAGGAATAACAAGATGCAATTCAGATCATGTATGATGCAATACCAGCTTCAGATTGCATCATTCATTGTTTTGCCTAAAAAGCAAGTACTGTCCAAACCCAGTCAGAGATTTATTCATAGATCCAGTCAAAGATGTAGTTTAGTCATTTCTGATTTAAATTGAGATCCCTTCCCTTTATAACTCACTTATCCTCCGCCATTCCCAAGTCAAGGGTCGTATATACTGACCCAATAGCATATCTTGAAAACTAGAGCCAATCAACAATTTTAAGCATCATTTTCGTTCTCAGGGACCCAGAATTAGTAAAGTTTGACTACATTTATTTCAGAAGCATTTTGGCTGTAGAGCAGTGTTACTTGGCAGTTTCATTCATGCCCTTTCAGTAATAGAGAAGCCCCATCTATGAGACTGGTGATTTTCTGGGGATGCTGGGATCTGAGAGGAAGGGAATATTATATCTGTAACTGCCTATTTCTAAATAATTTCAAGAAACGATTGTGAGAGCAGACACCACTCTTATAGTTCCATAAATGTAGTTATCATCATACTCAGGAATTAAGAATTAAATAATATACTAAATATGGTCACCAAATACATTTTAAACTGTTTGAGGAAGACATTCTGGGCCAGATTCACCAGTAGATCCAGTGCCACTCTATTGACACAAAGTGGCCATAAACCTAGTTTAACCACCTAATTAAGCAGTATTTACAATTACTGTACATCACCAGAAAGCCAGAGCCTAATAGCCAATCTGTTTTTTGTTGGACATATTCTATGAGTTACAAAGCACTGTTTGCAGTTATTGCATCATATATACAAACCAATCATCCACAATGTTTTGGATTTTGAAGGACAGAGAGTGGAGAATAAATATTTTCTCAAACATCAGCCACCCCTAAGCTTATAGAGTCTCTCGTAGAACTTCAATGTTGACATTTTCTGATGTGTTTCAGTATTTCAGTGGTTTACTGGGGTAGCCTAATTTTGACAGTCATTTGACAGCCCCCTTGATCATCATCCAACCAGTGATGGGTTCTTCCTGTTATTAGAAATACAAATAAGGTCCTTATGTTCATATACTTTGTATTTTTAAAAGTGTTCACTTTTCCCTGCTGAGAGAATTAATGAGGCTCAATCTTACAGTGCCTTTCTGACACAATTAATAAATGTGGAAACACACACAGTCACTGGTGACATATACTTTTGCAATGCTGTGGACCCAGAGATGTTTTGAGAGCCCTGGAACAGTGATAGAAGAGAAGTTACTGCCAGTTGTGGTATAATGCTAAAACAATTTACTGTTGTTAACAGTCGTCTAACTATCAGATCAAAAATATGAATGTGAAGTTTATGAAAGAGACTGCAGTTCAAACAAACGGCTTGAATTTTCATTACTTGCAGGTTGTGAAAATCCTTCAAGAATTTTCTTCTAAGTAAAAATATTGTCATTACCTGCCCATACAGTCCAGTTACACTTGTGCCCTTTCCTCCCTCTCACTCTATTTCTAAACTTATATTGCCTCATCTTAACTATTTGGCATAATCTTGAAATGAGGTCTGAATTCCTCAGAGAAACTTGATAGCAAGTTTGAAAAAGAAAAAAGGCACTAGGAAGTGACAACACAACTGCAGAGCTGCTGCAAGCAGGTGAGGAACACATGGTAAAGCTGATTCACAAGCTATTCAACAAGGATCACAAACAAGAGCAAGTGGTGAATGAATGGGGGAAAGCAATAATAGTGCCAACCTATAAAAATGGAGAGAAGAGTGAGTGTCAAAACTACAGAGGAAAAGCATTCATTGAGCCATTGTGGAGGAAAATGAAAAGGTAATGTGGAAGGCTAGTATTGAAGAATGGGATTTGTGAAAATGACATAAAAAGAAGAATCAGACTAGCCGCTACAGCATTCAGAAAACTCTGCAAGATCTGGAAGGCTAAAGACATTTCGATAAAAATTAAAATCAGTGTATATAAAACAATTGTCATGCCAATACTGTTATGCGAGTCAGAATGGTGGAGTATGAGGAAAGCCAACAAACAAAAGATATTGACTGCAGAAATTAACTAGCTGAAGGGAATACTGAGAGTTTCAAGAAGGAAGAAAATGAAAAATGAAGTGATAAGAAAATGGCTAGGACAATAATAATGCTGTTGCAGCAGATTCAAGAAAGATGGCTGCGATCGTTTGGACACGTGGCAAGAATGGACCTGAAAAGGATACCACACATGGCAATGCATTCCAGAGTGCAAGGAAACAGGGGTACACTGAGGATGTGTTGGATAGACATGGTGAAGAATGACAAAGAATAAAAAGATTTAATGATGAATGAAGCCATAAAGCTCATACACATCAGAAATTAATGGAAAGACTTCATTTGGACCCAATTCTCACTGCTGAGCTGAACAGGAATCAAAAAAGAAAGTATATATTACATTCTCAAACAAAACTTTCCAAATGTTGGGAAGTGATTTGCCCCAATTAATTAAAGACATGGTTTTCTAAAGCGATTAGAAGATGCTTAGCAAGTTCTTGCATCCTACCCGTAGCTCTGGACTTCATTAACCAATCTCACAAAGCATAGGACTATGGTAGTCATCTTCTGCATTTCTTGTGGCTAAAACTAACATGATTTCCCTATTGTTCTTTGCAGTGTTGTTATAGCCGGGTTGGTCCCAGAATATTAGAAAGACAAAGTGGGTGAAGTAATATTTTTATTGGACCAACTTCTGCTAGTGAAAGAGAAAAGCTTTTGAGCTACGCAGTGCTCTTTCCTCAGATCTGAGAAAGATATTCAGAGTGTCACAGCTAAATACAACGTAGAATAGATTGTTTAACGCAAGTAGCTAACACAAACTGTAAGACACCATTCAAGGTGAAGTGGCCAGTTAACTGTGACAGTCTGAGTACCTTTCCCAGACCTGAAGAAGAGCTATGTGTACCTCAAAAGTTTGTCTCTTCTACCAACAAAAGTTGATCCAATTTACCTCATCCACCTTGTCTCTGTAATTTCCCTATGACAAACCGACAGTGCAGCTAAATCTTTGAAAAAGAAAAGTTAGTGAAAAAAACCCTTTAAAATGTATTATTAGTTCCCTGAGGAATGCAAAATAATAACTTGGTATTCAGCTACTCATTTCATTTGAAGTTTAGCTCTGCCAGAGAGTTCTTCCAAATCCAGCAAAGATAAAATGAATTGTTATGTTTTTCTAAGGAAACAAGAAATATGGAAGTTACTTCCTCTTGCCCTGTAGCTATTTTAAAAGTGATGACTCAGTATCTCTGTGTATAAAATACTGGACTGCTCCTGAGTATCAGCATGTACTCAATCAGAGGAGACTCAGTGTACTATTCCCCAAGATTCAGGGAGACTGAATTCTAGGGAGTACTTTTTGTTGATACTTTCCATCAACACCCATATCTGATGTATTTTCCTTACAAAAGGGTAAGTAGTCCAATAAGAATTCTAAAACAGGAGCTTGACCATCAAGGAAGGGTTATTAAGGGCTAGAGAAATAACTACCTTGGTTTTAGTGTAGAGAACTTTTGTTTGTTGGTAGTTTATATTTGTGACTGATTTTGGTAGAAAATGAAGTTTTAAAGAATATTTGAGTTATTTCTCTCACATCTTTACCCAGCTGCTTCTCTAAGAATATTTTTAAGAGGCAAGCAGAAAAATTTCACTCTTTGGCAGGGTAGTTTTCCAGTTGCAATGCTATATCTGACTTCTGCTGAAAATACTATAAATATCTTGGAAGAATATTGGATGAGGCTGTACATGTGGCTATTTTTAAGTGCCCGGGACTCTTTGAAATTAACCACATAAGAAAACTGCTTGATTAACAGTTAACTATTTAACATCTAGGACAGTGGTTCCCAAACTTGTTCTGCCACTTGTGCAGGGAAAGCCCCTGGCAGGCCGGGCCGGTTTGTGTACCTTTCACATCCGCAGGTTCAGCCGATCGCAGCTCCCAGTGGCCACGGTTTGCTGCTCCAGGCCAATGGGAGCTGCTGGAAGCAGCGGCCAGTATGTCCCTTGGCCCACGCCACTTCCAGCAGCTCCCATTGATCTGGAGCAGCGAACCGAGACCAGTGGGAGCCGCGATCAGCCGAACCTGCAGATGTGGCAGGTACACAAACCGGCCCAGCCCGCCAGGGGCTTTCCCTGCACAAGTGGCAGAACAAGTTTGGCAACCACTGATCTAGGGATAAGCTTTGTCAAAAGGATGATTGAGTTTATTTTCAATCCCTTCTGGAGACTCGCTCAGTAAAGCAGAAGTGCAATAAATAAAAAATAAAAGCTTTATTGAAGAAACAAAACATGCTTCTCTCATTCTGTAGGAACAGATGAATTTAAATTCAATACCCATTTTACCCATCTGCAATAACTATGACAGCCAATGTTTTCCTAACACTATCATAGCTGTGCAGTACATTATCTCATATTTTGTGTCTTCTACTGGTTCATAAAAATCCATGCTCCCTTGTACATTATATATGGTGAGCAAGCGTTAATCATGCTGGCCCTGTACACGGTATGGTTTAACCAGACTAGCAGCAAACATGTTTCTTCCACGTGGTACATGGCATGGAGTGTAGCAAAGTAAAGGAAAAAGGGTAAATAGGCCCCAAAACCACAGGTGGGAGGAGGTGGCTTTGTAGCATGCTCCTGTTCCATGGGACCCCCTAAAAGCACCTCTGCACAAACCCCACAAACACTCTACATAAGAAGTTCTCCAAGTCTGATGCTTTCCAAGCAGTATTAACGCCCCCTGCTAGTATTTGATAACCTTTCTTGGTAATGTTTTAAACAGATATAGTGTTTACACTACAAAATTAAGTCAACTTTATCTAATTCGACCTCGAGCCTCCGAATTAGTCGATTGTGCGTAGCCACACCAGAGAGTCATTGTCTCGATGGAGTGTGTTCTCACTAGCAGTGCCTGCATCGATTCAAAAAGCAATGAATCGTGGGTAGCTATCCCAAACTTTTGGGAAGTTTGTACAATACCTCATGGGCCCAAAACATTATCGCAGGGAAGAATGGGAACATTGCGTCAGCATCCCATGATGCACTGTCCTCCCTCCCTCATATAAATGGCAAACAACCCAGTTGTTTTTGTGCCTTAAAACCGCCACACGTACTCCATAACCTCACAGGCATGGAGCCTGCTCAGTTGTGCACTCTTGCGGTGAGCATCTCAAACATCTTGCACCTTCTCCTGCAGTATTTCCAGAGCCGAAGCAGGGTCCACTGCGCGGAATATAACGATGTCCTGCAAGCAGCCCTGCTGCAAGCCATTGGAAAAAAAAAATCACAGTTGCTGCTAGCAGTCACAGAGCAGCTGCACTCTGCTGAGCGCCATTTCTGGTCCCATGAAACAAGCACTGACTGGTGGGACCACATCATTTTGCGGGTATTGGATGACTAGCAGTGGCTGCAGAACTTTTGAATGTGGAAGACTACCTTCCAGGAACTTTGTGCAGAGCTTTCCCCGGCCCTGCAGTTCAGCAACACAAAAACAAGAGCTGCTTTGACAGTGGAGAAGCAAGTGGTGATCGCTATTTGAAAGCTTGCAACACCAGACAATTACCAGTAAGTGGGGAATCAATTTGGAGTAGGTAAATCAACTGTGGGAGCTGCTGTGCTCCAAGTATGCAGGGCCATTAATCGACTTCTGCTACGAAGGGTAGTAAGTCTGGGAAATGTGCAGGACATTGTGGATGGTTTTGCTGCGATGGGGCGAAAGATGGCACACACATCCCCATCTTGGCACCAGACCACCTTGCCAAAGAGTACATAAAGCGAAAGGGATACTTTTCAATGGTGTTGCAAGCGCTGGTGGATCACAGGGGGTGTTTCACAGACATCAATGTAGGACGGTCGGGAAAGGTTCATGATGCGCACATCTTTAGGAATTCGGGTCTGCTCATAAAGCTGCAATCCGGGACTTTCTTTCCAGACCACAAAATGAACATTGATGACGTTGAGATGCCTATAATTATCCTGGGGGATCCAACCTACCCCTTGCTCCCATGGCTCATGAAGCCATTCACCGGTTGTCTGGACAGCAGTAAGGAACGGTTCAACTATAGGCTCAGCAAGTGCAGAATGGTGATTGAATGAGCCTTTGGTCATTTGAAAGGGTGCTGGAGAAGTCTACTAACAAGGTTGGACCCTAGTTAAGAGAGCATCCCCCTGGTTATAGCTGCCTGCTGTGTGCTCCATAATATCCGTGAAAAAAAAGTGAGAAAATTTTCTGCAGGGGCGGGCAGCCGAGGCAGATCGCATGGCAGCCATTTTGAGCAGCCAGACACCAGGGAAATAAGAGCACAGCAAGGGGCATTGCGTATTCCTGAGGCTTTGAAAAGCCGTTTCAATAATGAGTCACAGTAATGTGAGCTGCTTGTCTGCACTGTGCTTTCCCAAAGCTTCACCTGGCTTGTATCACTGTCCCTGTAAAGCCAACCCCCACCCAAGCCCACTGCTTCTACTCAATATTTAAGAACGTTTATTTGTCAAATCCATTTACTTCATTTAACAAACATAAGTAAAGAGGGAGAATAGAAAAAAAGTTATCCTTGGGGAAAAGGGGTTGTGAAGTTGGAACAGGAGAAACATTTTCAGCTGTGGTCTGTGAATGGGCACCTTCTGTTCCTTGTACCCTCCCCCTGAGTTAAGTGAAAGGGATAATGGACTTGTCTCCCACACCTCATGGAATGTTTAGGGGAGGGCAATTCTGAGCCAGGCGATGCTGGCTGGCTGTCTACCAGGCTCTGCAGAGGGACTCTACCCTTCTGCTTCTGTTCTTGCAGTTCAACCAGATGCCTCAACATGTCCGATTGGTCCCTCATAATCCGAAGCATCTCATCCAGCACCACACACTCATACTCATGGGAAGCTTGTCTGCTCTCCATGTCCAACTTCTCAGAAAGTGAAATCCGCCACACTCTCAGCTTCATGTCAGCTGTCCTGGAGGCGTTCATTATCTCGGTGAACATGTCCTCCCGCATTCTCTTTCTCCTCCTTCTAGTCAGTGAAAGTCTGCTTTCAGGTATTGATGACATGCCGAAGGACACATTTCCAGCTGTCAGTCATGGGAAAAAGGAAAGGGACCATTGTACATGCATAAAATTTTTCCATAGCAAGGCCATTTTCATAAATAAATAATAAAAAAAATCTTATTACACTAGGTGCAAGCCATAACAATCAGAATCCGTAACCATTCACTGTGCCATTTTGCTGTTCCAGCCATGGTGAGTTACCTTCCTGCCCATACACTCTCCCGAGTCATAGGTGACCCCAGTTTTAATGAAGTTTATGGAAGACTCATGTCAGGAGCAGAGGTAGCTAGTCGAACAGTCGTCCCTCCCCATTGCACCACGGGAAGCTGTTTATGAATGGTGGAGGGAGCTGTTTATTTCACTCCCAAATTGAGAAATCTCACTCATGGGCCCCCAGTCCCTTATCAGCCACTTAAACTACTTGCCGACTCATGCTGAGCACAGTACAGGCACATTAGAAGCCGCGTGGTTTGGCAATCCGGAATGTGGTGGGGGGAGAGGTCTACATGCTCTTTTTTTCTTTTCTTCTTGTAAGAACACTTTTAATTAGAACTTCACCCATTTCCTCTAGGCGACCCTACGTGATATCAGTCTCCTGAGGGTAACAGAGGCGGAAAGGAAGGAGATGCTACAAGCATCTGGGTATAGACCTGGTCCTTATGCTGCTATGCTGTGTACCACAATGATGCCAGCAGAATTAATTCAGGAGTTGCATGGGAAAGTGTCCTACCCTGGTGGAAGAAATAAGACTGCCCTGCTCAGAAACCTTCTGCAAAGGATTACAGAGTACCTCCATGAAAGTTTCCTAGAGATATCCATGGAGGATTCTTGGCCTATCCCAGTCCACATAAAAAGTCTTTTCGGGGGGCCACTGTCTGCGTAGCTGGAGTGGCCTCTTGTACGCAGAGAACCACAGCATCTCGCTTTTTCTTCACAATAAGTATGCAATAGCACTGAATGTGTGTGCCCGCTAAAGTTTAACTGGCTTTTGATTGTAACTGTATACTCACCAGAGGAGCCTTCCTGGCATCACGGTTGGCCGCCGTGATGTCCTGCAACCAACAGGACTCCAGGGTTAAAAATATTTCCTGGCTCTCAGGGAGAATGGATCCACCACTCGCCTGTCTCCCATTCTCCTCCTCATTATCATCCACCATATCATCCTCCCTCTTGTCCCTAGACTAACATACCTGTGAGGTGTCCACGTTGCTTGTGGGGGTACTGGTAGGGTCACCCCTGAGAATCTCACGCAGCTCGTTGTAGAACCAGGACGTGTCGGGTTCAGCAGCAGAACGACTGTTCACCTCCCTTGCCTTCTGGTATGCTTGGTGAAGTTCTTTTATTTACAAACGGTACTGCTGTGTGTTTCTCATGTAGCCTTTCTTCCCCATTCCACAAGCGATCTTTGCACAGAGGTCTGCATTACTTCTGCTGGTTCGAAGCTCTGTCTGCACAAACTCTTCTCCCCACACAGCGATGAGATCCACCACCTCCTCTGCAGACCAGGCTGGAGCACATTTGGGGCATGTAGTCTCCATGATCAGCTATGCTCAAACTGGCACGCTCCCAATGTTGATCAAAAAGGAAATGGGAAATCAAAAATTCCCGGGGATTTAGAAGGGGAGGGGCTGTTTCCTGTGTATCTGGCTGCAGTGCAGCAGAGTTGAGAATGATCTCCAGAACGGTCACAGATGAGCATTGTGGGACACCACCTGGAGGCCAATTAAGTTGAATTACACTGCTGCATCTGCACTTCCTCGCAGACCACCCACGAAAATCGAGTTAAGTGCTATGCCTCTTGCAGAGCTGACAGAAGTTGACATTAGAGGCGACTTAAGTTGGCGTAAAGGACCCGGTAGCGTAGAAACATACATTAACAGGTCGACTTAAGGCGGCTTCCTTCGACCTAACTCTGTAGTATAGACCAGGCCCTAGTAAAAGAACTGTAGCACATCCCACTAGAAACAATTGACATGGCACTGATTATCACTGGTGACCCACAGCAATGTCATTGCATTAATATCCTACTATGGTACTGTTTGCATATACCATTATGCCATGGAAAAGTGGTTCTAGAGGTGTCCTAAAAGCAGATTCTAAGTTATGACACAGAAAGAACCACACTCATGTACTGAAATTTCAAATACATCAATACATATAATAGCACTAGGGTGTCAGCCAACACTTGGCCGCTGCCCATAACTATTGTAACAGTAACACATCTTGTGTGTCCTGCAAAATAAGAGGAAGAGATCTGAAAAAAAAATCATTTAAAAAAATAAAATAAATTTTATGTTTAAAAGTTATTTGTTTTGTACTGACTGACTAAACTTCACATTAATGGAAGTGATACTCCTTAAACCTAGATAAAAGGTTAGATGCACCAATTATTTACTGGAATACACGGACAAGTTGCATACCTTCCAAACCTGACACAGCTGTCTTGTCTTAAGAGCACATTACTATTTAAGTGGCCAGAAGACATGAAATTAACATCTCATCATTATGAATTGTGACATCTCCATTGACTGCAATACTTGAGTTTGCCTAAGCTCAGTCTCAAAGACAGCAGTGTGATGACTATAAAATCCAGGTGACCATTGCAAAATGATGTTTCTTTTCAAAACTACAGACTCAGCTACCAAATAATGCAAGGGAAAAAATACAAGAAAAGGTTCTACAATGCTGCAGAATCCAAAGCTTTTTCTCCCCTGCCAAGGAGCTTGATTGAATAAGAAAACACTTTAAGTAAATAATTTGGTTTGAGCATGACCATTTTGAAAATGTGCCACTTCTGCCAGATATTTACAGAGGTTGACTTGGGTCTGAACCAAATATCAGTTTGTTTTCTGAACAAATACTTCAAAGCTGCAAATACTCTGGTTTATTAAACATTATTAAAAAGTGTTAAAAACACCTTGGAACCAACAACCTATTAAATTAAATGAAGCAAGACTGAGAGTCTGGCTCAGTGAAATTAATGCCCTGGTAACCTTTGGTTTCGCCACTGATTTGAGTATTCCTGTTTTGCTCTTAATGAAAGGAATTTTCACTGTCCCAATTTTAATACTAGAAATGCAGACACAAAGTACAGATTTAGGCTAGCTGCCCAGATCAAAAACGTCCAGCAATTTTAATTTTTAAACATCCTAACATAGCATGATGGAGATAAAACTGACAATAGTAAAAAGGATACTTAGTCAGCAGAATCATTTAAACACCTCCTTGCACAAAATATTCTGAATATGTAGGGTGAATGAACTACTTTGCCAGGTCTGACCTTACTTAGAGACCTATAGCCTTCTAGCGAGTTAGTAATGTGTTTTAGTGAACTTCTGTGAAACCGCCACATTCAGCCAAGCTAAAGCAACACAACAGCATATATTACATTCCCCAGTGGAGCAGTGCAGTTGCTTTCTGCAACTGTGAGGGTTTGTGTATTACATGTGTACATTAAAATCTGTTCCTGCTGTTCTAATTTCATTTTATTACCTCCAACACAACCTGTTTCTGGTAGTTACATTTTCATTCATGCATAAAACCTGTGCCAAGAACTTGAGAGACATCAGCTCATAACTGTGGATCCAGTGGGCTCTAAAAACAGAGTTCTTCAGGTTAGAAGTCAAAATTATTCCAGAGTAGTTACATAAAAACTGAACCCAATAACAACACAGGGATAACTAGGAATTTGTGTGATACCTAAAACAACAAAAAAAACTGTGTTTACAGGAAGGTTCAGAACAATTTAGCGCTCCCATCCTTTTCTTTTACTATTGACTTCAATAGAAGCAAGACCAGACTTTTTTGATGGTCTCACTGATAAGTATGGTCACATCATGTCATATCTAACCCAATGAGTACAGCATAAGAAAAGTGGGAAGGGGAAGTAAAGAGGAGAAGAGGAAACGTAATTGTCACAGCAAATCAGAATAGGAAACCTGCTTATAAAGGAAGCGCCTGGCTCTTTCTGTCATCTACGGAAAGAAGTAAAGCATTCATAAGAGGCTGCTTTTCCTTTACTTGAAGTTCTTGTCTGATCCCATGTCCCTTACAGCAACTCCTCAAACACAAAGGTGTAGATAGCTGGATTGAGATTGTATGTGAAAGTAACACTTCTATCATTTGAATATTTTATCATGTTTATCCTTTTTGACACTGAGTATTATGGAGTCAATCCATTCACTCTACAATTAAAGTGGCAAGATCCATTCTTTTCCAAGTACTTTTTCAACCCCCCAATATTTTAAAATAAAAAACAAACAATCCCCAAATACTTTATAAAATTAATTTCAGGCCAAATAATGTATTTTATATGTGCAAAATATAAATCACATAATTTACCAATGGGTGGGTCGATAAGGCTATCTTCCCTCATGACATTTTCCGAAAGTACTTGCCATTTGGTGCAATCTGGTGCATCCCAAAGGCAAATTATCTTCTCGGCAATAGAATCTCCTGAAGCAGGTATGAGGGTAATCGTGGGCAAGGATGGAGGGCGGGAAAATGGAGAGATGCCCACTCACAAACCTGCACCATATTAATCCCCAAAGGAGGCAAAAACACAGCTACCCCTCCTCCCCCGACACACACACACTCCCATTTAATTTGCAGGGCGTTTATACCTCATTGATATGCAGCAAACTTTGTACATTTCTCTCACTTGCTAACGTTGGAGGGGAGAGGAAAATAACGCCCTTTGCCCTTACCCTGTCCCTGGAGGGGGCACCTCCCTCTCTTCCCGCTGCAGACGGGGCAGTAACTTTTCGAAAGCCACACTTGGGAGCGGGAGGCCAAGCGGCTGCCCCATCGCATTGTGCCGGCGGCACTTACCGAGAAGCCGGCCCAGAAGGGACAGGAGTGCCGGACCCTGGCCGAGGTGGTGAGAGCCAGGGCAGCGAAGCTGACGGCCACGATGAGGCATCCGAGCACCATCTGGGTGACCCCCAGGGACAGCATGATCCGGGAGCGGGTCCGATACTCGCGCAGGCGGGACAAACTGCGGGACAGGGCGGCGGGGCTGAGCGAGCGAGCCCCTCCAGGGGGCTGCAGCGCGCTGCCCCCGGCAAGCGGCATCCTGCACAGGGCACCAGAGACCGTTGCTGGGAAAAGCAGGACGCAGCAAAGGCGGAGGCAGCAAGAGGGCAGCGGCCCCGCTCACAGGGTCTCCAGGTGCTCGGGGGCTGCCCGTTGGCCAGCGGTGCTCTCCGCAGAGCGCATCCCCGGCAGGGCCGGAGGCAGCGGCCAGGCCGGTCTCTCTGCAGCGCTCCCAGGAGAGGACGCACTTTGCTGGGCAACTCAGTACAGAGTCCGGGATAAGTTGCGCGCTCAGGCAAGCCCCTGCTCATGCCCCGCAGCGCAGCCGGAGCCGACTCCACACAGGGGCTGTACGGCCCGCAGGAGACGCGAGCCTCCAGCTGAACAGCAGCAGCCCATACCTCGCAAAAGGCAACAGCTCCCTCTCTTCCGCCGCTGCAGAGTCAGGGCGCAGCCGAGGGGATCAGCGCTCCCCGCCCCGGCCAGGCTGCACAGCCAGCCGGCATGGCCAGTGCATGCGAGTCGGACTAGCGCTCCCCCGCCGCCCGCACGCTCAGGCAGCTGCTGCCGCCGCCGCCGCCTCTTCGGATCCTGCCACACACGCGCCCCCGGCTGCTGAGCTGGCCGTGCGCGCCGCTGCGCCTGCGGCCGGCTCAGGTGCATGCAGGACCCGCGCGGATTCTGGTTCGGAGCCCCGCGGCTGCAAGTTGCTCTGGGGCGCACGCACAGGGGCAGCAGAGCCCTGCTTCTTCCCCGCTTGGCAGCGGAGGGAAGATTGGGCGGGGGGGGGGGGTGTTTACGGCCAATGGCGGGTGGAGGCAGCGGCAGGAGGAACAGCCGCCGCCGGCTCCGGAGGGAGAGCGGCTTGTGCGAGGCGAACAAACAAGGGAGGCAGCAGCACCAGGGGCGGAGGAGGCGGGGGAAAGCGACAGTGCGGCAGAGGAGCCACATGGGATGGAGCTGGCTGCAGGCATCACAGACACAGGCCTGGAGGAGGGTGGGGGAATGACACCCATCCACCTTGCGGGAGGACAGAGCGCCCCCGGGGAGACGGCCGGGTGCAGAGGAAAGAAACTCTACTGGAAGTGGGGAGAGTAATGGAAGCCCTCGTTGGGGTTTCCCATAGCAGGCCAGGGACGAGGGTGGGGAAAGAGTCAGATTCAGGAGGAGACCTAGGACAGCTGCCGAGCAGTATCTTTAAATAGACTGTCCTCTTAAAATCTCACAGTTTAAAAAAAAATCTCCACTATATGCAGTTGTTAGATGTAACGCCTACAATTCTTTTAACTACAGTAAAACGGATTAGAGGACAATCTCTCTCCAATTTGTTTACTTTGTGCATTTGGTAGCACTATGTCCAGCCTGTTTAAGCTGTTGTCTGCCATGGTCTTTCATACAGCAACAGAGGAGAATACTACTTAAAAAAAAAAAAAAGTTACACAAAACCCTACAAAATTAGTAGGCAAGGTGCCTGAAAATACTTGGGGCTCATTGTCTTAACTGTCTACAATTTAAGTTGATGGTGCTAAGCTTCAGGTTGTAGTGGCTAAAAGCAAGAGTGGTGTATGAATTGTTATCAAAGCTGCCACCTCCATGAGCCCTATCTGCTAGGCATATTTGCAGGGCTGCCGCAACAATTTGTATAGTAGGGGTGCTCAGAGCCATTGAACCAAACGGTAAACCCTGAATATTATGAAAACCACTTCAAGCCAGGGGGTACAACAGCACTCCCGGCACTTATGCATATATGTGAAAATTTTCCCATCATTGATGAGACCAGTTAAGATTAACTGGTGTTAGCAACACGGGGAGCCCAGTGTAGACTCTGCCAATCTGAAGTATCTATTACACCTGCTTTCTGCTGAGAAGTTGAGAATGTGGTGCAGACACTGAAAAGCAGTGGAGAACCACCAAGCAGAACCGATTGAAGGTGGTGGAGCGATACTCATTAGCCCATAACATAAGCTTGTCACTGTGATTTGAAAGTCTGAAAGATAGCCCAAGACACAATTCCTGATGGTTCCTATTAATAAACAGAGGAACCCAGCTATATGTGGAAATTACCAATCTCTTCATTGACATACAACCAAAACACCGTTGTGCGTTATCCTGAAGAAGATTGTGCGCAATATAGAGAACTTTCTGGCTAAAGAACAAGCCCATTTTAGACCAAAAAGGGGTATAGAGGAGCAAATATTCAATCTGCATGTGCTATGCGAGAAAATGCTGGAGTATGTATTTGTTAAGACATTTGACAGCACATTACCCAAAGAGGATTGTACCATCTTGTACAGTAACTCCTCACTTAAAGTCCTCCCGGTTAACATTGTTACGTTGCTGATCAATTAGAGAACATGCTCGTTTAAAGTTGTGCAATGCTCCCTTCTAATGTCATTTGGCAGCAGCTTGCTTTGTCCACTGCTTGCAGGAAGAGCAGCCCGTTTCAGCTAGCTGGTGGGGGTTTGTAACCAGCGTGGACCAGCAGCTCCCCCATCAGCTCCCCACTCCCCTAAGTTCCCTGTGTTGCAGCCGCCCAACAGGCTATCAATTGCCGGGCAGTTCAGTTGTCCCTCCCCCCACTGCCATGTGCTGCTCCTGCCCTCTGCCTTGGAGCTGCTCCCAGAGCCTCCTGCTCTCTGTGCAGGAGGGGAAGGGGGGGCTAATGTCAGGGTGTAACCCTCCCCCCTGCTCCTGCACCCTGTTTACCCCTTCTCCATATAGAGCAGGGAGGGGTCACAGACAGAGAGAGCTTGGGGCAGCAGCTGCTGTCTTGACTTCCTGATCCACTTAAAAAGACAATGCACTTAAGAGTGGGTCAGCTTACTTAAAGGGGCAGTGTGCATCTCTCTCTCTCACACACACACACACACACACACACACACACACACAGTGTGTCTGCTATGTTGTCGCCCCTCCCTAGTGTTCGAGGCTACATTAACAACAATGTGTTAACCCTTGAGGGCTCAGAGGAGTGCTAGTTCATCATTTAGCAGCAAGGCATTTCCTAGGAAATATCCCTCCCTCTTCCACCCTCTAACTTAACCACCTCAACCAAGCTTCACAATCATCACAGCTGTGAACAGCATTAAATTGTTTGTTTAAAACATATACTGTGTGTATATCTATACAATATATAGTTTTTTGTCTGGTGAAAAAAATTCCCTGGAACCTAACCTCCCCCTATTTACATTAATTCTTATGGGGAAATTGGATTCGCTTAACATCATTTCACTTAGTCGCATTTTTCAGGAACATATCTACAACGTTAAGCGAGGAGTTACTGTAGTTGGTCAGAGTTGTTGAAAATATAACAAGCTTTATGACAGTCAAATGGCTTCAGTATTTGTGGGGAGCAAGCCAAGTATTTGGTTTGATCTGAGGATAAATAAGGATACATAGAACTATATGCTATCAGCGACTCTCTTCAAGAGGTTTCAGAATGGTAGCCATGTTAATCTGTAAAAACAATGAGGAGTCCTTGTGGCACCTTAGAGACTAACAAATTTATTTGGGCAGCTTTATTAAAAGCTTATGCCCAAATAAATTTGTTAGTCTAAGGTGCCACAAGGACTCCTCGTTGTTTTCTCTTCAACAGTTACCTTACAGAAATCTTAAGAGCCACTGATGGAAACCTTCAAAAGGGTGTTCCCATCTGTGGACAAAAAATTAGTCCTCTTTGCTTCGCTGATGATATTGACTTGATTGTAGTGTTGCAAGAAGAGATGCAAAAATTGCTAGAGAGAGTGGTAGAACTAGAGAAGTTAGGTTTAAAGATATCACACAAAAAGACAAAGACGACAGTGATAAGTCTGCTGAAAAGGTGAAGATATTCCTACCCAAATCAGACGAGGCACTGAAGTGCATTGAACACTTCAAATACCTGAGTAGTATGATTATAAGGAACACTAAACATCACTTAGAAACCCAACACAGAACTGGACGTGTGACTGCTGCTCTACCAACACTCAACCTCATTTGGAGAAGCAAAAGGTATTACCATGAAACGCAAAATGAAACTGCTGCCATTGCTTTTCTTCAGCATTTTGCTATATGCATGTGTGACACAGACACTGGGGAAACAAGACATTAAGAGGCTTTCTGCCTTTGAATTGAAATGGTACAGGCAACTGCTGTATATTAGCTATACCTTGTATACCACTAATGAGCAGGTAATTGCCCCGGTTTACAGCCTAATTTGAGTGATCTCTCATATCATCAAGACAATCAGATGAAGAAAATTTGAGTTTGCAGGATATGTGGGTTGGACGAGTAGAGGAAGACTGCTGAAGCAAGTTTTGCAGGAACTGGTGCCAGGTTGCAGGGGGCACTGATGGCAAGTGTGGTTTGACAATGTGGCTAACTAGAAGGGATTCAGTATGGTGCACTGTGCAAGGCTGTGTGAAGACCACAAGATGTGGAAGAAGGTTATTGGCCAATGACTCCTGTGTGTTGCATTTATTGTTCGTTGAGATGTGACTACAGTACTTTGCACTTTGAGGATGATGACAATTATACCTGTTTTCAGCTGAGGTAGGTGACAGTCTAAAGCAGTAGTGATAATCAGTGGCTCATTAACATCAGAGCACATACATCTGTGACTGTGCCTACACACAAAAGTTGTACCACTTCAACTATATCAGTATAGGTTATAGTAGTATAACTGCATCCATACTACAGGTATGAGGTTTGTACTGCTTATAGTTTAGAGGTACAACACCCAGAGTGTGGATGCAGTTATACCAGTATAAATGTATTTATACCCCTTACTATACAAAAATAAGTATAATGGTATAAGCACATTTATAATAATATAAATGCATCCACATTAAGGGGAGTGTAGCACTTTACTGATAAAAATTCATACCCCTGACCCTTATACTGATACAAAATATGGGTGTAGAGGCTTATATAACTTTTATCCTGAACTGTTCTCTTCTTCCCCAATTCTGTGTCCTACAGAATGTAGCTTTCCTTGCACAAGGAAATGAGCTTCTCAAGATGGGCTTCATGCCTCTTTTATACTTGTACACATCATTTACTTATTTGTGTCAGCATGTTCTGCAAGTGCATGTCTCAGTGTGACCTTTCAAGGCCAAATACAAATCTGCTTATATACTTGTTGCAGGCAGCATTGATGCAGAATGGAAAAGGGCTTTAGTCCTGTTTGTCTCAGTGCCTATCCATGCCACAAAGCAATTAGGTCAGAGGAACCAGTTACATTCATTTGTCCTTTCACATGGTTAAAATTCAGCTCTGCAGCGCAGTGCAGATGCAACGTAACAGTGTTTTAATCAAAGCCTCAAACTCAGCCGAAGAACTGCCCTGCACAAGACTGTAGCACACTTCCAGCAACATTAGGTACACTATGATAGAACTGCGTTTATCTGTACTGTTGTAATTAGATCTTTTTACTCAAGAACAGACTGGCCCCAAGTTAAAATATTCAATTTTTAAAGTGATCACAATAAGAAGTTGGCTTACAGCATCATTAGACTCTTCAGCACTCCGAATCAGGTCTTGAACTGAAGGTATGCTTTTTTCAAAGAAATTTATCGCCCAAATTCTAGCCTTTGCTGATATCCCTGTATTACGGTTCTCTAGGCATTTACAGAGGCCACAAGACTGGCTTAAACCAAAGGTAGCATAAGGCTGTTCTGCCAAATGTATATTCCCTCTCCCTCAAAGATCTCAGGGTATTGATGTGCAGGGACAGGAGGCAGCGACAAATAGGGAGGGGAGAGTGGAAGGTAGCCAGATCATGCTGTACTCTACATATTCTAGCCTGCTGGATGGATCCATAGCAAGCTGTAACTGCACAGCAGAAGCTAGGGTGACTTCTGAGGCTGGTCTAGTTTATGCTGAATGCTGCTCTGGCCAACCCCAAAAACAAGGAGGTGGAAAAGTTAACTTATTCCCTGGGATGTGCTGAATTCAACTTGGTTGCTGCTCAGAAGTGGGTCATTATTTCAGAATATATAGGGAGAGAATAGAATCTGAGGAGAGAGTTTGCATTGCTGAGAATTTGTAATTCAAGGCCTATTTCCAACTCCTGTAAATCTCCAGAGTGAGAAACTAGGAAAATCAAATGCATGTTTCCTGGAAGACTGTGTCTCTCATCTACCAAGCTAGCCAAGACAGCACAGGTTTGAAGACCATAGCTTCTATAGACTATTCAAGAACAGGACTTGGGCAACCTTTGACATTGCATTAGCTGTGAATTCAATTTTTTCTTTTTTCCCCTATACTTATTTCCCCTGAAAAGTTCTTAATTGCTGGATTTTGCTTTCAGACGGAATTTCCAACAATTTTTAAATTATCAATAGTCCTGTATATTTATGAGGTTGTGTGAATTTCAGATGATCGTTTTCATGACTACTAAGTTGGTTATAATCCAAAGGGGGGAAATATGGTTACTACAGTTTTGAAAGTCATCACAAAAGTTTGCTGTAGCCAAATTTACATATAGCAACAAAACTAAACCCAATTCCCCCCGACCCTCACAAACTGATTATTTTCTGAAGGCAGCCAGAAGGGCACTGCCTATAGGACCTTGTTATCAGCCTCTTAGAAAACATCAAAACGTAGACTCCAGCATGGTAATGATCCCTCTTCTATGGAAATTGTCTCATTACTGTCACTCTTTGCTGGCTCCCAACCAGTTCAGGAAGCAACTTCATGAGTAGTTTACTAATAACTATACTGAAAAATGGAAGTTTCTATTTCTGAATACTATACATTCTGTTTCAAAACAATTATATGAAATCCAATAATCAAAGTCACTTTTGCAAGATTGATGGAATTGTGATATTAATAAAAAAGGAAATAAATTCATTGCTGAGGTGAACCTCAAATACCTAATTTCATCATGGCTAATAAGGAAGCTAGTAAAATAGCACCCTGGAGGGCTTGGGCATTGGAAATCTGCCTGAGGGCCCTATTCTGCTGTCACTTATGCAGAGCAATAGCGTGTCTTCAAAACTGCATACTTTACATGGTTTAATTATATTAAGCAGCTTTTCCTATATCTTAAAAGAAATATTCTGCATTCAGGAGAAAAAAGCACTGAAGATCTATTATTCCAAAGAGGATGTGTATCCTAAAGATACAATAGGAATTGGTCAAAAATGAGGTATCACTGTTGACAAGAAGTAAATTAAACATATTTTCTTTCCAAAAAGAAAAAAAAAAATATGTTTGTTTCTTACAAACACTCTTATGTTAGAACTTCCTGGATAAGTATTAAACCATTCACAATACAGAACCTTATAGTAATAATAGTAGTATTATTTCTGGTATCTGTGCCGCAGGTATAATATCCAAGAGGTTTAAATATCAAGAAATAAGTAGTTAGGATGAGTTCTAATATAAATTAATGGAGATATCCTATCTCCTAGAACTGGAAGGGACCTTGAAAGGTCATCAAGTCCAGCCCCCTGCCTTCACTAGTAGGACCAAGTACTGATTTTGCCCCAGATCCCTAAGTGGCCCCCTCAAGGATTGAACTCACAACCCTGAGTTTAGCAGGCCAATGCTCAAACCACTGAGCTATCCCTCCTGCCCTATAGGAATATAATATGAAGTATATCATTTCTTGGTATGTATCTTAAAAATCTATTATTACTTTTGCATATCTATTTATGATGAATTATCAGAATACCTTGTATTCCACCACTACTTACTATATTTCAGCCTTTTTTAACACTATGTTAAAAAAAATTATGAAGCTGGCTTTATAGACACTAGAGCCCTACCAAATTCATGGCCATGAAAAACGCATCATGGACCATGAAATCTGGTCTCCCCCAGTGAAATCTGGTCTTGTGTGCTTTTACCCTATACAGATTTCACAGGGGAGACCAGCGTTTCTCAAATTGGGGGTCCTGACCCAAAAGGGAGTTGCAGGGAGGGTCACAAGGTTATTTTAGGGGGGTTGTGGTATTACCATCCTTACTTCTGCGCTGCCTTCAGAGCTGGGCAGCTGGAGAGCAGTGGCTGTTAGATGGATGCCCAGCTCTGAAGGCAGTGCTCCACCAGCAGCAGGACAGAAGTAAGGATGGCAATACCATGCCATGCCATCCTTACTTGTGCACTGCTGCCTTCAGTGCTGGTCAGATAGAGACTGGCAGCTGCTGACTGAGGGTCCAGTTCTGCAGGCAGCAGCGGAGAAGTAAGGGTGGCTGTGACGGTGCTGCCCGTGGGAGCCAGCTGAGGTCACTCAATTAGGGTGAACTGCAAACAAAATGGGGCAGACAAACCCCAAAAGCTGGTGGTTATTCCAATACTTAGATTTACCAAGCCAGCACAAAACAGCTTCTATAGTACTTCACTGGTTACTCAGAAGTCCAAACAATGCAGTTCCCTTAAAGTACCCAGCCTCAGGCCTCCATCCAGACACACCTGTCAGATATGATGATGATTACTGAAAATCTTATCTCATCATATAAAAGAAGAGGTTCTTCCAGTCCCAAAGGATCAGCCACATACCCAGGTTCAATTATAACTTAGATCTTACCCAAAATACACACTATTAGCCAATTTTTATCAACTAAACTAAAATTTATTAAAAAGAAAAGAGAGAGAGTGTTGGTTAAAAGATTAATATACATACAGACCTGAATTCAATTCTTGAGGTCCAGATACATAGCAGAGGTGAGCTTGTAGTTGCCAAAAGTCCTTTTAGAAATAGTCCATAGGTTATAGTCCAATGTCCATATTCAGGGTGGCTCCAGTCAATAACTGGGGAATCTCAATCCTTTTGGCTTAAGGTTTCCCCCTCTTAAAACCCAAAGCATATCTGAGATGAAGTAGGATCGTGTCCCAGGATTCTTATACATTTCCAGCAGCCTTTCTGCCTGAGAAAACAATAGGCTTAACTCTCCTGCTAAACATCCTGGCAATAAGCACAGGGTAATTTATCCATTAAACAGTTCAGATACAGGTTACCACAACCTTCAAAGAGACATATAGACAATAATACTATTTCACTCGAGTATCATCATAAGTGTTAATATTTCTTTTTTGATCTCTGAATTAAAGTTATAGCAATAGACAAGACTTGTTTGCTTACATCACAAGACCTGAGCAAACATCTACCCTTGATATCTCTAACAATGCAGACTTGCATTTCAAAGCTCTATTCATTTACATATCTTCCTAACCAGTCCTTAAGGGTCACTCATGGGTGAGGTCAGTCTGAGTTAATTAACTCTTTCTGGCCCTGTCACCTTCCATTGAAATATTATATTACACTCATAATGTCACAGTGGCAATACCATGTCATCCCTACTTCTGTGCTGCCACTGGCACCAGTTCTGTCTTCAGAGCTAGGCTCCCAGTTAGCAGCTGCTACTCTTCAGCTACTCAGCTCTGAAGGCAGTACCACTGCCAGCAGCAGTACCACAACCCCCACCCCAATAACCTTGATATACCCATGTAGCAGGGTGGTTACCCACTCCTGCCCTGAGGAGTTTAAAACAGCCCTGGCAGAGGGCTGCAACTCTAAAAGCTGGGCTGATTGGGGAAGCAGCCACAGCTGGGCCACACCCCATCAGGCCTCAGCTGGCCTGTATAAAAAGGCTGGGAGCCAGGAGCCCAGACAGTCTGTCTTTGCCTTCAGAGGGAGAAGGGCCTGGCAGCAGGGAGACAGAATAACTGAGTAGAACAGGGCTGTGGAGCCCCATCCTGGATAGTCCTAGGCTGTGGCCTAATAGGAGGCCAAGGGGTACTGAGGGTTGCAGAGAGCAGCCCAGGGGTAGGCTAAGGCAGCAGGTCCAAAGCCATCCTTGTCTGTGATGAGTGGCTTATACTGCAGTCTGCCCCAGGGAGCGGGGGCTAGTTGGTGACTGGCAGTGGCCTTATTCTGAAGTGAGGTAGAGATAGTGGGTGGGGGTTCTCTGGGGACGGGAGACCCTAGTACTGAGGGGTGTACTGCCAGGGGGCAGCACCCCAGATAAAAGGGCACTGGGGTCTAGGAGGGACACAGGGGGCCAGCGGACAGGCGAATCACTGGCCTGTAGAGGGCACTCCAATGTGGAATGAGCTAATTCCCTGAAGCAACCAGTAGGAGGCACCATGGGGGTGACTCTGCTCCTTCTACAACCCACCACTCCTTTTTGAGTCAGGACTCCTACAATTACAAAACTGAGAAATTTCAGATTTAAATATCTAAAATCATGAAATGTACGATGTTTAAAATCCTATGACCGTGAAATTGACTAAAATGGACTGTGAATTTGGTAGGGCCCTACTTATCACCCAACTAAAAAAGTTTACGTCAGTAATAGAAATGAGCTGCAATATATTCCCACATAATAAACGTTAAGATTTGAGTAATGTTGTTGTTCAAAAACACTGGAAACCCAGGACATGTAAACTTAAGATTGCATTTCTAAGACATGGCACCCACACAGCTGCCCTAAGGAAAAAGGGTGAAATTTAGTTGCAGTCTAAACTATAGAGAAACTACCATCACTATAATTTTACAGGAAAATGCCTTGCTTTAGCAACTTTAGAATTTCAGGTTTTTCTGACTTTCAAAACACAATGATCTTTGCAGTAAACTAACTGAAGTGACATTAGTAAAGCCAAAATGACTACCTGCATGGGTAACTGCTCACTGAGATGAGTTAAGCCCCTTAGACCATATAGTTTATGTCCAACACAAGGTGACATTGCTTATATGAACACTGTGCTTCCTAATGTCTCAATACAATTTTTGAAAATAGGACAGGTATCCTGCCTTCAAAAGATTAGTATCTGAGCAATGAGACACTATAGAAAAACAGATCAGCTTTAAATGTGCAATCTTTCACCTACTTATTATTACTACTACTATTACTATTATAATAAATAACTGTTTGGTTTTACACATTGCAAACCATTGACATCAGAGGAATTAGATTTTGATTTGTGTTAGCAAATGACCAATTTGAGCATAAAGTACATATCAAGATGTAAGGTAATTGTTTATTGATGGAGAATCATTGAACCAAGTCTTTCAAAGTTACAACAACAGACCTTTAACCATTCCCTTAATATTTTTAGATTCTGCCACCCTTACCCACCCTGCTTAACACTTATTTCCATAGTTAATTCCACTGAGGCTTTGACCCTGAACTGAGCTCCAGACAGACAAACTTCTACCCACACAAAACCCACTGACCTCAGAGACTCTTATACTCACAAAGCATCTGGTACAACCCACTGACAAAGACAGGATACTGTAATAAATGATCCTCTGTGACACATCCTATGTTGAAGTGAGGCCTTTCCTACTCTGTGGACATTAAAGATCCCATTGTGACTTTTGAAAGAGTGGAGATGTTAGCATCTAAGGGCTTGTGCCACTGTAGCATTTGAAGTGTAGACATCTGCAATGCTGCTGTTGCACCACTGTAGTTCTTTGGCACTGACAGGAGGAGTTCTCTTAGGTAATCCACCTCCTTGACAGGTGGTAGCTAGGTCAACAAAAGAATTCTTCCATTTACCTACAGCTGTCTATTAGGGCTGTCAAGCTATTAAAAACATTAATCATGATTAATCGCATTATTAAATAATAATAGAATAACATTTAAATATTTTGGATGTTTTTTACATTTTTAAATAGATTGATTTCTATTACAACTCCTAATACAAGTACTGTAGTGCAATCTCTTTATCATGAAAGTTGAACTTACAAATGTAGAATTATGTAAAAAAAAAACCTGCATTCAAAAATAAAACAATGTAAAATTTTAGAGCCTGCAAGTCCACTCAGTCCTCCTTCTTGTTCAGCCAATCACTCAGACAAACAAGTTTGTTTACATTTGCAGGAGTTAATGCTGCCCGCTTCTTGTTTACGACACCTGAAAGGAAGAACAGGCATTCTCATGGCACTGTTGTAGCCGGCATCGCAAGATATTTACATGCCAGATGTGCTAAAGATTCATATGTCCCTTCATGCTTCAACCACCATTCCAGGGGACATGCGTCTATGCTGATGATGGGTTCTGCTCGATAAAAAATCCAAAGAAGTACCGACTGACGCATGTTCATTTTCATTATCTGAGTCAGATGCCACAAGCAGAAGGTTGATTTTCTTTTTTGGTGGTTTGGGTTCTGTAGTTTCCACGTCGGACTGTTGCTCTTTTAAGACTTCTGAAAGCATGCTCCACACACACACCTCATCTCTCTCAGATTTTGGAAGGCTCATCAGATTCTTAAACCTTGGGTCAAGTGGTGTAGCTATCTTTAGAAATCTCATATTGGTACCTTCTTTGTGTTTTGTCAAATCTGCAGTGAAAGTGGTCTTAAAATGAACAACATGTCTCGGTTATCATCCAAGACTGCTATAACATGAAATATATGGCAGAATGCAGGTAAAACATCAGGGGACATACAGTCCCCCTCTCCTCCAAGGAGTTTAGTCACAAATTTAGTAAACGCATTATTTTTTTAACAAGCGTCTTCAGCATGGAAGCATGTCCTCTGGAATGATGGCGAAAGCATGAAGAGACATAAGAATGTTTAGCATGTCTGGCATGTAAATACCTTCCAATGCCAGCTACAAAAGTGCCATGAGAATGCCTGTTCTCACTTTCAGGTGACATTGTAAATAAGAAGCGGGCAGCATTATCTTCTGTAAATGTAAACAAACTTGTCTTAGCGATGGGCTGAACCAGAAGGAGGACTGAGTAGCCTTGTAGGCTCTGAAGTTTTAAATTGTTTTGTTTTTGAATGCAGTTATGTAACAACAACAAAAAATCTACATTTATAAGTTGTATTTTCATGACAAAGAGATTGCACTACAGGACTTGTAGGAGGTGAAATGAAAAATACTATTTCTTTTGTTTATCATTGTTGCAGTGCAAGTATTTGTAATAAAAATATACACTTTGATTTCAATTACAACACAGAATACAATACATATGAAAATGTAGAAAAACATCCAAAATATTTAAGAATTTCAATTGGTATTCTATTTAACAGTGTGATTAAAACTGCAATTAATCGAGATTAATTTTTTTAATCACGATTACTTTTTTTGAGTTAATCACATGAGTTAACTGCGATTAATCGACAGCCCTACTGTCTACACCAATGGTTAGGTTGGCTTAAACTACATTGCTCAGGGGCTGTGGATTTTTCACACCCCTGAGTGATGATGTTGGTGTGACGTTATTGATATGAACTGTGACAACCAAGGTCCTATAGTTGCACCAAATCTTGTACAAAGGAGGTCAAATAAGGTGTCTATGGAAAGGTTGTAATTTGCTGGTTATGATTATGCTGTCTGTATGTGTGTATCATATTGAATATTGGCTATGTACTTGTATCTCAATGTATTTGATTCTAAGTAGCATCCGTGAAGCATTTGGTCAGCTTCTTGAGACAGGACTATTCTGAATAAGTGCCCAATCAAGAAACACTTAACTGGACTTTGGGAGACAAATCCACATCTGAGCTTTCCTGGGAACATTCAAACTAACATGTAAACAATGGCGCGGCCTGCAAAAATCTGAATCATTCATGGACATGTGACTTCCCCAGGTAGTTACAAGTTCCATCTTGTTGCTGTGATTTTGCACAGGAAAACAAAGGGGTTTCTGTCAACAAGAGAGAGAGAATATAAAAGGCCCTGTAAGCCTCTCCATGTTGTCTTCAGCTGGCTCAAGAGATGGCCTCTCCATCCCAAAGAGATTCCTGAAAGAAACTGGGACAAAGGATTATAATAACTGAGGGGTTGTGAGTGATTGCTGGACCCAGGTCATAAACTACAACGTTGGTCTGAAAAGGATTGGGCCCAGACTAGGAAGAAGTCTAGTCTGTGAAAGAAGCTTATTGGGACATCTCTGAGGGTGAGATTTAGCTTTATTCAGTTTCCTACTGTATTGGGCTTAGACTTGTAAATTGTTTTATTTTGCTTGGTAACTTACTTTGTTCTTCTGTTATTACTTGGAACCACTTAAATCCTACTTTTTATATTTAATAAAATCAGTTTTGCTTATTAATTAACCCAGAGTAAGTAATTAATACCTCGGGGAGCAAACACATGTGCATCTCTCTCTATCAGTGTTATAGAGGGAGGACAAGTTATGAGTTTACCCCGTATAAGCTTTATACAGAATAAAACAGATTCATTTGGAGTTTGGATCCCATTGGGAGCTGGGTGCTGGAGACAGGAGCACCTCTTAAGCTGTTTTCAGTTAAGTCTGCAGCTTTGGGGGCATGATTCAGACCCTGGGTCTGTGTTGCAGCAGGCTTGTGTGTCTGGCTCGACAAGGCAGAGTTCTGAAGGCCCAAACTGGCAGAGAAAACGGGTTCGGATGTAGTCTCAGCACATTAGGTGACAGTCCCAAGAGGGACCAAACCCGTCACAGTTGGGTTGACCTAACTTTTAGTGTAAACCCAGGTCTGAGTCTTAACCATGCTTTTTATCCTGGCTATATCCTCCCATAAACTGATGGTGGGCAGACCTCTAAAGGTAAAGAGTTCAAATACAGATACATCTCAAAAACATTTAGTAGCTATTTGAACAGGACGGCTAGCGGCGAGGAGTGGATAGCAGGGCGGTAGTTGGAGCAGAGCAGATAGCAGGGTGACTGGCAGAGCGGAACAGCTGGCGGTGAAGACTGCAGCAGAATCCCATGGAGAGGCGTGGCAATTGGCCGTCAACCCGAGCAGCGGAGCATGCAAGATGCCCCCCCGCCCATACCTCCTCCACTTCCACCCAGGCTGGGAGGTAAACTCTGCAGATGAGCTTCTGAACTCTGGGGGGGCTGCGCTGGCCAAGGACAGAAACTGTGGGAGGGATGATTGTTGGGTTGCTGGACTTAAGACCCTGAGGGGAAAAGGACACTGCCAAACTTACTTGGGGGGGGTGGGTCTTTTGCTCGTGGTTTGTGTTATGAAATCTGTTTGTGGTGTTTCCCTAACATAATGCCACATTGTTTCCCTCCTTTATTAAAAGGCTTTTGCTACACTCAGCTCTGTGCTTGTGAGAGGGGAAGTATTGCCTCTTAGAGGCGCCCAGGGGAGTGATATGTAATTGTCCTAGGTCACTGGGTGGGGGCTTGAGCCGGTTTTGCATTGTGTTATTGAAACGAAACCCCTAGATACTGAAACCGGCCTTTTTTGCTGCCAACTCTGACAGGCAGACGGGTTACAGAAGGTGTGAGGAGTAGAATGGAATGTTAGCCATGGTCTACGCTACGAGTTTAGGTCACATTTAGCAACGTTAAATCGATTTAACCCTGCACCTGTCCACACGACAAAGCCATTTTTGTCGGCTTAAAGGGCTCTTAAAATCGATTTCTGTACTCCTCCCCGATGAGAGGATTAGCGCTGAAATCGACATCGCCGGGTCGAATTTGGGGTAGTGTGGACGCAATTTGACAGTATTGGCCTCCGGGAGCTATCCCAGAGTGCTCCATTGTGACCGCTCTGGACAGCGCTCTCAACACAGATACACTGGCTAGGTAGACAGGAAAAGCCCTGCGAACTTTTGAATTTCATTTCCTGTTTAGCCAGCATGGAAAGCTGATCAGCACAGGTGACCGTGCAGAGCTCATCAACAGAGGTGACCATGGAATCCCAGAATCGCAAAAGAGCTCCAGCATGGACCGAATGGGAGGTACTGGATCTGATCGCTGTATGGGGAGACAAATCCATGCTAGCAGAACCCCGTTCCAAAAGACAAAATGCCAAAATATTTGAAAAAAATCTCCAAGGGCATGAAGGACAGGGGCTATAACAGCGACCCGCAGCAGTGCTGCCTATCAAAAAAACAAAGAGGCAAACGGCCATTCCGGGTCAGACCCCCAGATATGCCGCTTCTATGATGAGCTGCATGCAATTCTAGGGGGTGCCCCCACCACTACCCCACCCCTATTCATGGACTCCTGCAAGGAGGGAGTCTCACGCAACAGGGATGAGGATTTTGGAGACGAGGAGGAGGAGGAGGAGGATAGCGCACAGCAGGCAAGTGGAGAAAGCATTCTCCCCGACAGCCAGGAACTGTTTATCACCCTGGAGGCAATACCCTCCCAACGCGGGCTCCCGGACCTTGAAGGCTGAGAAGGCTCCTCTGGTGAGTGTACCTTTGTAAATATAATACATGATTTAAGAGCAAGCATATTTAATGATTAAATTGCCCTGAAGACTTGGGATGCACTCACGGCCAGTACAGCTACTGGAATGGATTCAACTATAATTTGAATACTGTAACATTTTTATTTTTACTTTTAAGGGTCAGTAGTACAGTTTTACTTGAAAAATGCTGTGTCAAAATGTTGGATGAAACTGGAACACAAAAGTCATCTTAATTCCATGCAATAAATGAAACAATTTAGCAATGCTTTTTCTTCCTGAGGGGATTATAAATAAATAAATCTCTCTCACACACACACCAATGAAGAATTTTCATTGTCCCTTTTCTACCCTGTTCCTGAAAGAGATTCTCTTAGTTTGCATAGTAAAATTTAGATTTTTAGGACAACTTTAGTTCACTAACAGAGAAATATTTGAAATTTTACTTAATTCTTTTAAATGTCTGACCATAGAGATGGACATGGTAACCTTAACTTAGAAGACAAATGGGTCTGAATCAGGACCTTGAAGCTCGTCTTCTCATGGATTTTTATTTACAAGATATAAATAAGTATAGAGCAAAAGTGAGTACTAGACACAATTCTGCTTTTTATGCTATTAGTGATGTCAGTGGGAGCCACTTTTATGCATCCACACCTGAATTTGCCTCTTAACATGGTTATTGAAGTTATATGATGGAAATATTTTCACTGTGATGACACACATTTTGGAAATGATGCCAGTTATATAAGGGTTAACAAGCACATATGCCAAAACAAACAAAAAACAGAGCTGAGAAAGAAAAGATAAAAAGAAATAGTCCAAAGAGCAAGTTACACATATTCACCACATTTTTGGAAAACTTCCATTTGTAAGTCAAAACAGCCCTTGAGCAACTTTAAACTTCCACAGCCAGCAATTATACAGCAGATCAGTCATTGTTCTTGGCAGTATTAGCTGAGTCACATTTTTACACATACTTTCTCTTCAATAATTTTGCTAACCTATTAGGCATAAACAGGCTTTCCTTACGCATGTAGGACATTGGATTCCACCCCAAAAGCAGCTCAACTCTTACCATAATATTGGCTTCTCAACTGCAGCAAGTACATTTGCCCAAGAGAAGGGGGAATGAAACCCAGACAGGGTCAATCCTTGTCCATCTCTCTTAAAAGCCAGAACTGTCCATTTGGCCCAAACAATTCTACCCCATGCTCCAGCAGCCATGTCAGTTTAGGAAAGGGGAGGAGCCAGCCAGATAGACTCAGCAAAAGCAGACTCTACAACAAGGACATTCAGACACTGATGGTGTCATCAGACTAATTATTCACTTTTCTCCCCTTTGCTGATTGTGCAAGCATAAACAGCCAGTCATTTTGCATCAGTCTCAGCCCACTTGCCTCACCTCCTCCAACTTTAATATCAACTCTTCCTTTTTGCTTACCCAAATCACTCTCTACCACATACCACCACCACCCTAAAAACCCACACTACAAAATACTAAACAAAAAATTATGGAACTAATATAATGTTTGCAAACCATCATATTGTTCACACTTCTTGGATATTATAACCTTCCTCCCGCCCCATCCTTTGTCTATCTAGATTGTAAGCTTCTCAGGGCAGAAACTGCCTATTGTTCTGTGTTTGTACAGTGCCTAGGACAGCAGGGATTTGTTTTCATTTGGTCTCTAGGCACTAGTGTAATACAAACAATAAATAATATTTATTGTAAACAGTGATGGAATATAGAGGACCTTCAAGACTCAGTGTGGGGAAACACTTTACCCTCAAAGCACCCTGTCCCAGTTTCTTTAATTTGGCAAACCTCCACCACATGTATAAACAATACTGGGATATTTTCATGTCACTGGCAGTTCTACATTTGTTAAGGCTGAAAGTCCAGAAGTCAGGAGACTTCACACAAATGATTCAATACCCCACTTTGTACATTTGATGTATATGCATTATCTCATATTTGTACTTGTCTTTATTTAAAAAATAGATTTTATTTTCTATTCCTGGTCCCTCAACACAGTGCCTCTGCTGCTGTGATAAGCATATTGTATTTTACTAGACATTTGAGTTGGTAGCCGTAAGTCATAGTGAAACTGAAGCATAATGACATTATGACAAGAAACAGCTGGATTTATATTTTTTAAAATCATAGGCCTGCTCTACGCATAAAGTTAGAGTAATATAACTAAGGGTATGATTTTATACTCAAGTTAAATCAGTGCAACTTTTGTGCATTGCCTCTTATACCGAATTTTAAACAAAATTTATCATTTTAGCTGCACCTGTAAGCATACAGATATAAGTTAAACCAATATAAGCATACAGACGTAAGTTAAACCAGTTTCAAAAGATAAAAAGTCCACGCACAAAAGTTGCACTCATTTAATTTAAACCAGTACATATTCTGTGTGTGAATAAGCCCTTATTCAATGACAGCCTAATGAGGGCCTCTCCAGTGCCTTCAGAAACAGCAGTAGGTACTAAGGAAGGAAAGGCCAGAGAACATTTGGCTGGTCAAGAGAAAAGAGGGGAAATTATTATTATGGCAGCATTGCCTGGGAACTAATCACAGTCAGTGCCCCATCATGCTAGGCACAGAACAAACCCCAGAACAGTAAGCAGTCCCTGCCCTGACACCCTCAGTCTTACCCACACCAAGGAAAATGCCATGTTAACGCCACTAATACAGTTACCAGCCCCAGGCAGGAGGAGCCCTGAGGCAGCTGGTGCCTTCAGGGAAGTCTGTTTCTTGGGGGAGGGAAAGGCCTGTTTCAGCCTCAACTCCCCAACAGCTGGAGGGTCATGGAGGCTGACTGGCCATGTCCCTCTGGCACTACCCCTCTCCCTACCCTCTAAACAAAGAAGGGAAGGTGCCTCACCTCTCTCTCCAAGCCAAGGTCTAACAGGAAGTGGCAGGGAGACATTCTACTAGGGTTACCATATTTGACAAATAAAAAAAGAGGACCCTCCATGGGTCGAAAAGCCGGACATGTCCGGGAAAAACCGGACGTATGGTAACCCTACATTCTACCCACACACTTCTAGTTTCCCTGGTTACGGCAAGGTTGCTCTGGCCAATGACCATAGAGCTGGAGCCAAAGCGACCAGCAGTTTTTGTGGGTAGAAGGTCTTGCTTCTACTTCCTGCCGTAAGTGTCTCTGGGGGACTCCAGTGCCCCCTGGGAGCCTGTGAGAGAAATTGCAAAATGGGAGTCCCCAGCATGAAAGGAGAGGCCAAAGGACACTGCTGGGGCCTGGAGAGTCCTCTGCTGCTTGTGGGGGACCTGCAGGGCTCTGGCAGGATGGGCTTGTGACAGTGCTGGACTGAGTCTCGGGGTATATGCTTGCACTGTGCCGCAGCCTCCCAGTGTGACATGGGGTAAGTCACTTGGCCTCTCTGCCTCAGTCCCTAAAATGGAGCTAATAATAATCATCCCTTTCCCCTCCCCTTTTCCAGTAAGCTGTTCACAGCAGGGGTGGTCTCTCCTTGGGTGTTGGTACATAGCCTAGCCCTGAGTGCAGCTGGGTGGGTGACACTCCTGTAATACAACTAATAACAATGAAGAGCAAGTAGCTCGGAGTTCCTCCTTCCCTTGCTTGCTTTTACCTCCTAGGTAGCTGCTAATGATATGAAAACATCCTGGCCTTGTTTGTGGGGAAATAATATGGGTCTTCTGGCCCTATACATTTCTCTTGGGGTTATCTGCACAAAACTTGGAATTAAAATAGCTAAATTTGTACTTTGTTATTTTGGTGCACGTCTCTCTGTGGAATAAGAGTGCCCTATTTCTTAACTCTTAAATAGTTTATTATTTTCTTAAGTCCTTTGATTTAAATTATATTGAAATAAGGGCATTCTTATTCAGAAACACCTGTTAAGATGAAACTGGCAGCATCAGTCTGGGTCAAATTTTGTGCAGAAATTCCATCACGTGCCATAAATCCCCATAGCACCAGACTTAAGGATACTGTAAATGAACTTATTCAGAGTGAATAGAAAGGAATTGCCTGGTGCACTGCATTTCTTATTAAGCTAATAGGAATTCTCCCATGTTGGGTCAGTAAGTACTACACTGCATGATACATTTTAATATAATCCTGTATCATGTTGTAATTTGAGAATCTACCACTGAAGATGACTCCACATCATTGTTATGCTGTATTTATTGATATCACAGGCCATGATTTTGTGCTGCTATTAGACACTTTAAACACAGCTGCATCCGATGGGCAGTGTTTATGGATGAGGTATATTAATCTTCCATTGAGTAGATATGGGAGAATTAGCTACTTCTCTCAGGAAGGCTGTCTGGTGTTCTGAAGCAAGAATAAATTTGGGAAAAACAGAAGTACAAAACTGTCACTAGTATCTAATAAAATTAAGTGGTCTATTCGATTTCTGTTCTCCCCTTGATCTGTGCATTCAAGCACTAGTCATGTGTATCAAGGAAAGAACAGTCCTTTACCTGTGGAGTTTCACAATCATATATTCACAATGTGCTGCGTTTCTTGAATAATGCATTATCTTTCTTTCCATGGGCTCGCTACATCCATATCAGAATCCTTGTCATGCCCTCATTTGTATCCATTTTACACTTCTCCTCCATCTTTCCCCTGAGACTCCACCTTCTGGTCATTTTCAATCTAGCCAAGGAGAACAGTGAGAGGTCCCTTTGGAGCCTCTTTATGTCTTTATAATGTGAGGGGAACAAGGCTTTTACTGAATATGTTTCTGAGTACGTGTGTGCTCTTGTTAGAAGGAGGGAGGGGTACAAGGACACAGGAGAAGAAAAAGGGTTAGCCAGCTCCCTGCAAAGCCAGGGAGAAGAAAATTCAGCACACCCTGAGGGCTATGTGCAAATTATCATTCATGAAGGGAGGAGCAGACAGCTGGATCTCATTAAGGAAAGATGTTGTGGACTTTGAGAGGGTTTTTTGCAGATAGGGAGAATTTCTTGTGGCCTGGCCTCTAGTTGGAGAGGAGGTGTTTCTGTGGTCCAGATGACTGTTGAACTCTGCACCAAAAGGAAAAGGACTGCTTATTTGTAAAGGGAGAATTCTTAGTTTGGAGTGTATCACCAGAGAGAAACTGAGGCATGACTGTGCTCAAATGATGAATGAGATAAGTTCTGTTTAACAGCCTGATAGTAAGTACTTGCAAGATTAATCTTGCAAGAATGTTTAAGCATCTATGAATAGGATTAACTTCTTAAAGAATTGAGCTCTAATGGTGCTTAAATGTCTTATGGTGTTTGTGTTTTGTTTCTGGGTATCAGAATTTTTTATGTTTCTCTTTTGCAGTTAATACCAGGTAGCAAAAAATAGTTTTGTTTTTGAAGAAGAGATAAACCAGAAGACAACAGAACTAAACATTAACAAAAAGATACCAAGGAAACTTATTATTGTCCTTTGCTTTCAAATAGCAGTTAGTAGATCCATTCTCAGGCCTGGTCTACACTACGGGTTTAGGTCGACTTTAGCAGCGTTAAACCGAATTAAGCCTGGACACGTCCACACAACGAGGCCCTTTCTTTCGACTTAAAGGGCCCTTTAAACCGGTTTCTTTACACCACCTCCGACGAGGGGATTAGCGATAAAACCGGCCTTTGCGGGTCGGAATTGGGGTAGTGTGGACGGAATTCGATGTTATTGGCCTCCGGGAGCTATCCCACAGTGCTTCATTGTGACCGCTCTGGACAGCGCTCTCAACTCAGATGCACTGACCAGGTAGACAGGAAAAGACCCGCGAAGGTTTGAATTTCATTTCCTGTTTGCCCAGCGTGGAGAGCACAGGTGACCACGCAGAGCTCATCAGCACAGGTAACCGTCATGGAGTCCTCCCAGGATCGCAAAAGAGCTCCAGCATGGACCGAACGGGAGGTACGAGATCTGCTCGCCATATGGGGAGATGAAGCAGTGATAGCTGAACTCCGTAGCAGTAAAAGAAATGGAAAAGTATTAGAAAAGATCTCCAAGGCCATGAAGGACCGAGGCCATAACAGGGACACACAGCAGTGCCGCGTGAAAATTAAGGAGCTACGGCAAGCCTACCACAAAGCCAGAGAAGCAAACGGAAGGTCCGGGGCAGAGCCGCAAACTTGCCGCTACTACGCGGAGCTGCATGCGATCCTAGGGGGTGCAGCCACCACTACCCCAACCGTGTGCTATGACTCTCTCACTGGAGAAACACACAGGGAAGACGGTTCGGGGAATGAGGAAGATGACGATGGAGGTACTGTAGGTAGCTCACAGCAGCAAGGAAGCGGAGAAACCGGTTTCCCCAACAGCCAGGATATGTTTGTGACCCTGGACCTGGAACCAGTAACCCCCGAACTCACCCAAGACCCTCAGGGCACACAGGAGACCTCTGGTGAGTGTAACTTTGTAAATATTTGTAAACATTACAAAAAAAAGCAAGCAAGTCTGTTAACGTGTATGGGGATGGAGCGGAAATCCTCCAGGGACATCTCCAGAAAGCTCTCCTGGTTGAAATGGGGTGATTTTATTAAGGGGGACATTCAGAGGCGCCCGTTCCTGCTCTTCTGACCAGAAATGTTCCCCGCTGTTAACCACGCGGTGGGGGGGAGGGGTGAAGTGATCATCCCAGAGAATCGTGTGTGTGTGTGTGGGGGGGTGGTTTACTTGTGTTTGTGCCGCATGTTAACCGGGAAACCGCAGCCCCCTCCTTTTACATTGAAACCCCATTTTAAATGGACAACCCAATTCATCCTTGATATGGGAAATGCGCTGCTGTTTGCAACCTTTCCCGCATGTTAAGAAGGTTAAAAAAGCCAAAACACTGTGGCCTACGATGGCTGCCTGCAAGCCGAAATATGCGACCTTGTAATGAAAGAGTGTACCCATTGTTCCCTAAAATGTGTCTTTTTTAACCACCTCTCCCTTCTCCTCCACCAGCTGCAAATGTTTCTCCTTCGCAGAGGCTCGTGAACATTAGAAAGAGAAAACGTAAGACGAGGGACGAGATGTTCACGGAGCTGCAGATGTCCTCCCATGCTGATAGAGCACAGCAGAATGCGTGGAGGCAGTCAATGTCGGAGATGAGAAAAGCCCAATATGAACGAGAGGAGAGGTGGCGGGCTGAATCGCGGGAAGAACAGAGCAAGTGGCGGGCTGAAGACGATAGGTGGCGTCAGCTTGCAGACAGACGGCAAGAGGCAATGCTCCGTCTGCTGGAGCATCAAAGTGATATGCTCGAGCGTATGGTTGAGTTGCAGGAAAGGCAGCAGGAGCAGAGACCGCCGCTACAGCCCCTGTGTAACCAACAGCCCTCCTCCCCAAGTTCCATAGCCTCCTCACCAAGACGCCCAAGAACACGGTGGGGGGGCCTCCGTCCACCCAGTCACTCCACCCCAGATGATCGCCAAAGCATCAGAAGGCTGGCCTTCAATAAGAGTTAAAGTTTTAAAATGCAGTGTGTCCTTTTCCAATCCTCCCCCCCCACCCATCCCAGGCTACCTTGGCAATTATCCCCCTACCTCTGTAAGGAACTAATAAAGAATGCATGAATGTGAAAAAACAATGACTTTATTGCCTCTGCAAGCGGGAGGGGAGGGGAGGGTGGGGTGGGGTGGTTGGTTTACAGGGAAGTAGAGTGAACCGGGTGGGGGGGGGGGGTTGGAGGGTTCATCAAGGAGAAACAAACAGAAGTTTCACACAGTAGCCTGGCCAGTCACAAAACTCGTTTTCAAAGCTTCTCTGATACGCACCGCGCCCTGCTGTGCTCCTCTAACCGCCCTGGTGTCTGGCTGCGCGTAATCAGCGGCCAGGCGAGTTGCCTCAACCTCCCACCCCGCCATAAAGGTCTCCCCCTTACTCTCACAGATATTGTGGAGCGCACAGCAAGCAGCAATAACAATGGGGATATTCTTTTCGCTGAGGTCTGAGCAAGTCAGTAAGCTGCGCCAGCGCGCTTTTAAACGTCCAAATGCACATTCCACCACCATTCGGCACTTGCTCAGCCTGTAGTTGAACAGGTCCTGACTCCTGTCCAGGCTGCCTGTGTACGGCTTCATGAGCCATGGCATTAAGGGGTAGGCTGGGTCCCCAAGGATCACGATAGGCATTTCAACATCCCCAATGGTCACTTTCTGGTCCGGGAAGAAAGTCCCTTCCTCCAGCTTTCGAAACAGAGCAGAGTTCCTGAAGACGCGAGCATCATGTACCTTTCCTGGCCATCCCACGTTGATGTTGGTGAAACGTCCCTTGTGATCCACCAGGGCTTGCAGCAGCATTGAAAAGTACCCCTTGCGGTTTACGTAGTCGGTGGCTTGGTGCTCCGGTGACAAGATAGGGATATGGGTTCCGTCTATGGCCCCGCCACAGTTTGGGAATCCCATTTCAGCAAAACCATCCACTATTGACTGCACGTTGCCCAGAGTCACTACCCTTGCTATCACCAGGTCTTTCATTGCCCTGGCAAATTGGATCACAGCAGCCCCCACAGTAGATTTGCCCACTCCAAATTGATTCCCGACTGACCGGTAGCTGTCTGGCGTTGCAAGCTTCCACAGGGCTATCGCCACTCGCTTCTCAACTGTGAGGGCTGCTCTCATCTTGGTATCCTGGCGTTTCAGGGCAGGGGAAAGCAAGTCACAAAGTTCCATGAAAGTGGCCTTACGCATGCGAAAGTTTCGCAGCCACTGGGAATCGTCCCATACCTGCAGCACGATGCGATCCCACCAGTCTGTGCTTGTTTCCCGGGCCCAGAATCGGCGTTCCACGGTATCAACCTGCCCCAGTGACACCATGATTTCCACATTGCTGGGGCCCGTACCTTGTGTGAGGGCTGTGTCCATGTCAATTTCCTCATCACTCTCGTCGCCGCGCTGCAATCGCCTCCTCGCCTGGTCCGGGTTTCGCCTTGGCATGTTCTGGCTCTGCATATACTCCAGGACAATGCGCGTGGTGTTCATAGTGCTCATAATTGCCGCGGTGATCTGAGCGGGCTCCATGATCCCAGTGCTAGCTATGGCGCCTGGTCAGAAAAAAGGCGCGAAAGTAGTATCTGATGGACCAGGAGAAGGAGGGCGGGAGGGAGGGAGGGAGGGAGGGCCGAGTGACGACATGGCGTACAGGTACAGGAACAGGGAGAAACACAAACAACTGTCACACAGAATGGTCCCCCCAAAGATTAAACTGGAAACCCTGGGCTTAGCAGGCCGTTGATTTCACGGAGGAAGGGGAAGCAAATGAACACAGAACAAATCTATTTTTTACATCTTAAGGTGGCAGCCGACGCTGCAGCATGAGTGACAGCCATACCAGTATGACGACGATGGGTACCAATCATAATATGCCATCATCTGCCAAAAGGCAAGGGGCTGCTGCTGTGTAGCAATGCAGCCCCACGTCTGCCAGCCCCACGTCCGCCAGCACCCAGCATCGCCCTCGGCCTCTTCTGGGTGCTTAGCAGACAATATTGGGCAATTGGCAGAAAATAGTATATTATGACTGGTAACCGTCATCATCGAAACAGTAGCATGTCTGCCCAGGTGGCCATGATTGACAGCCATACCAGTACGACGACGATGGGTACCAGTCATAATATACCATCGCCTGCAAGGGGCTGGTGCAATGCAGCCCTACGGCTGCCAGCCCCACGGCTATCACTCATGCTACACCGTCTACCGCCAAAAGGCAGTTAGCAGCTGCTGCTGTGTAGCAATGCAGTCCCACGTCTGCCGGCACCAAGAGGACATATGGTGACGGTGAGCTCAGCTGTGCTGAGCGGGCTCCATGTTGTCTGCACAGGTAACCCAGGTAACCCAGGTAAAAAGGCGCGAATCTATTGTCTACTGTGACGGGGGAGGGAGGGGCCTGACGACATGTACCCAGAACCGCCCGCGACACTGTTTTGCATCATCCGGGCATTGGGATCTCAACCCAGAATTCCAAGGGGCGGCGGAGACTGCGGGAACTGTGGGATAGCTGTGGGATAGCTACCCATAGTGCAATGCTCCGGAAGTCGACGCTAGCCTCGTACTGTGGACGCGGTCTGCCGACTAGAGCACCTAGAGCATTTTATTGTGTGGACATACACAATCGGCTGTATACAACCGATTTCAATAAAACCGGCTTCTATAAATTCGAAATAATTTCGTAGTGTAGACATACCCTCAGAGGCTCAGATAGTTCTGCTTTTCAAGGGGCTTTAACATGAGGAAGAACTAGAAAATAATTTGAGGTCTCCAACAGATGCCAATGCTTCTGGCTACCTCCTAACAGATCATCAAGGAGAACCATATTTGTGCCTTTTAGTGTGACTAAGAAATGCTGAATTCAGAAAAGCTGGCAATGCAAAAAAGGGTAGATGAAAAATAGACTTTACTTGGATCTGTAAAGTACTAGTGTTTACTGTTCTTATGTTTAATATTCAAGTGCTCTTTCTGGAGGATCCATCCTAAAGAATGTTTCCTCAAGAGTAGAACTTGCTGCTGTGTAAACTATTAGCTATTAATATTTTCTGCACATTAATGCAACTTCTTCTCAAAGCCCTAGATCTCATGAAAATTTATTTTGCCAAGCTCATTTCAGTTCAGATAAAACATACGTGCCAAGTCCTTTGTTTGAGAACATGCTAACTTTTGGGATCTGGTCTCTTCTCCTGTGAAAAATCTTACTTTTGTAAGAGTTTAACTTGGTTAGCAGAACAGTTATACCAAAGATTTTTGGCAAGTCAATTCCTAATAAAACTTTATTTTCCTACAGTATGCTTGGGAAGACTCTCCTCTTCATATACTGAAAGGCTCTCACTAGCCAATGGCTATTTTTCAAAAAAATTCTTTCTTAAATTATAGTTCCTCAGTGACTGTGGCTCCTCTGTTTTTGGGATTGTGATTATATTTATATTATTGTAACCTTGATTAAAACTCTGATTATGATATATATTTAGTGTTAAAGGGATTATTTTCTAAAGCATAGGGGAAATGAAAATTGGCAAGCCAATGGCTATAGCCTTTTCTTGGGTTTTATGTATCATCTGTTTCAATGAGTACTCAGAGCATCTCTATACGTACAAGCAATGTGGTGTGTGCATAAGAGCCATGCAACCCACAGTGCAGTACTAGAGACTAATAGATTTTTAAGGCCAGAAGGGACCATTATGATCATTTAGTCTGACCTCCAGCGTAACTCAGGCCATAGACAGTCACCCTGTAATGAAGAAGGGTGGTTGAATTCTAACATAGTCTTTAAAGAAAGACACATGAATCAAAATGAGATTTGTGGTAACACTTGCAATCAGGAGAGCAGAATGGACATGCAGCAGGGTCTCTGAATGTTGGTGATGTATATTAGGGCTACTGGCAGTTTTCCTGTCATTTATCAACATTTATTAGGATGCTCAAAAAAATCCTAGTTAAAAAAAATCCTAAAGAGACTCACAATTACTTCTGTTCCCACCTCACAGTACAATTTTATATTCTGTGCCATGTAATACTGCTTTCAGGGCTCATTTCAGCCTGCCCTGTCAGACTAGGTATAACTTTAGCATTCTCTTGATAATCGTTATAGGCCTGTATTGCTTTTCTTTGATTCTAAATCCCATGCAGTCACGTGAGTGGCCTAAAAAAATCCCTGTATAGGGTATGCACATATAGGAGCCCATAATATGGAATAGTGACTATGCTGTAGTCCTGGAATTTACCTGCAATGTGGACCCTGTTCCACATACACAACGCAGATTTGTGCTCACAGGACCACATTTCACCCATTGCATTTGAAAGTATTGATAGATTGTAGTAAATGTATTTTAAAATAAACTGATTGTTGTAACTGAAGCCTACTGTAATGTCAGTAAAAGTGGGGCCTTTCTTTAAAAATCTCAGCTCTTATTCTCTGAGTTTAGGACAAGGCACCATAGGCTATTAATAGACTTTTTATCAGAGTAAGTAGAGAGTTATGGTCTCAGATTTCCTAAATGATGTTTTATTGCTCTTCTAACAAGCGATCAACTTGGTTACTTGTGCCCTGCTAACAATGTCTCTTTTGAAATGAGAGTGTTTACAGCAGTATTTGAACTAAACTGGATTTAGTTACTTTGTCTTTTGTTATCTTTTCAGAAAGGAAATAAACAGGGTCACTCAACAAGGAAGAAAACCACAACAGAGAAAACATACATGGTCAGTTCTTTTTTTTTATTAAAATTCATTAGGATGCTCAAACAAAGAGTCTTTTAAAAATATTCCGAAGAGACCTGCAGAAACTGCTGTTGTCATCTCACAGTACAATTTTGTATTCTGTGGAATGTAGTATGATATTCAGGGCTCATTTCAGCCTGCCCTTTCAGACTAGGGCACAGAACTAGCTGCTGCCTTACATTTAAGGGAGAGAAGAACTGAAAAACCTTAATAACAGAATCAATTTAAATATTGTCACTCCAGGTTCTCATGCCGTTGTATGGAATTTCAGGTAGGACTCACTTTCCTTGTAGCCCTGATGACTGGACCAGGCCAGTGAAAAATGTATAGACTTCATTGTGATAACCACTCTTCTGAAGAGCACAGAACCATATTGATAACTGCACATGTTTTGAGTTGTTCCCTAGAGTTGAAATATATATATTTAAGCATGGTTGAAATCTCTGGCTTTGATACAGTCATTTTGTGTTTAGCATTAAAGGAGACTTTAATTACATAATGTTTATTATTTTTATGTGGGGACTAGTAACTACTTGTTCTATTAGAGCAGGGGTGGGCAAACTATGGCCCGGGGGCCGCATCCGGCCTTTCAGATGTTTTCATCCAGCCCTCGAGCTCTCTCCGGAGAGTGGGGTCTGGGGCTTGCCCTGCTCCTGCGCTCCAGCCGTGGAGCGGGGTTGGTGCTTGGCTCCCGGAAGCAGTGGCATGTCTCCCTCCTCCGGCTCCTATGCGTAGGGGCAGCCAAGGGGCTCTGCACGGTGCCCCCACCCCAAGCGCCGCCCTCCGCAGCTCCCATTGGCCGGGAACCACGGCCAATGGGAACTGCAGGGGCAGCGCCTGCGGACGAGGCAGGGCGCAGAGCTGCCTGGCCGCACTTCTGTGTAGGAGCCGGAGGGGGGATATGCTGCTGCTTCGGGGAGCTGCTTGATGTAAGTGCCTCCTGGAGCCTGCACCCCTGACTCCTTTCCATGCCCCAACTCTCTGTCCCAGCCCTGATCCCCCTCTTACCCTCCAAATCCCTTGGTCACAGCCTGGAGCACCCTCCTGCACCTCCAACCCCTCATCCCCAGCCCCACCCCAGAGCCTGCATCCCAGCTGGAGCCCTCACCCCCTCCCACACCCTAACCCCCAATTTCATGAGCATTCATCGCCCACCATACAATTTCCATACCCAGATGTGGCCCTCGAGCCAAAAAGTTTGCCCACCCCAGTATTAGAGTAATACGAAAACAGTTTCAGTGTTAGCAGTAAATTGAAATTTTGCTCCTTTCTTTGACCCACTTGTAACGCTTTCTTGTTTACTATTGTAATTTATTTTTGGCAGTCGTACATTAGCTAGGGAACATTAAATCTCAAATCTTGTTCTGCTGGGTTGCTAGTCGGTCTGTCTGTCCCAGGTGGATTGTTTTCAATAAACCAGCTTGACAGATCATTTTATTTCCAGCAGTACTGCATGTAGATAAATATAAGTTCCTGGGGAGAAATCTTCTAGAACCTTTCTCATACTTATGGGACCAAGTTCTGGCTTTAGGGTATCTAAAAGGACATGGGCTGAAAGGGAAAATATCACATGCAATTATCGGCCTTGTTCCTGGCTCCTTCAAAACAGTGAGAGCTATAACTCTTCTGGCCCATTAAGATGCAGAGGGATGTGGCTGGACTTGGGGATCAGAGATCATGGTCATAGGTTTCAGAGCAGACTCCCAATCCACTTGTCACTGCAACTGCACAGCTCCCTCCCTATTTGGGTCCTACCATTGTTTTTGTCACTTGTAATCTATGTTGTTTCTGTACTCATTTAGTAGAGAAACAGAATCTGGCCCATGTTGCCTATCTAATCAGCTACTGTATAGCAGTATATATTGTGATGATTATATGGTACAAAGATAGCAATTATTTTAGTTTTAAAACTGTGTAAAATCCTTCACGAAAGGTCAGATATAGAGCAGCATTTTTCACCACCAACATTGAGAAGATGGAGAAACTCACTAGGAATAAGGGTCTTATGCTGAGAGGTTCAGTCCTCAATAGAAATTATGTATTCTGCAGTGATCACGAATCTCTATGCAATTAGGATGAATTATGATAACTTGCAAAGACTTACTGTTAGCATGCCTGAGAGAAGTGTTTCCTAATTTTTATTCCAGAAGTTCTCAAACTTTTTTCATGTTATCTACATTTTAATAGGCTGAGTGTCTCATGGACATATCACCAACCACTTGTGATTGCCTAGCCATCTCTCCTCCTATTTGCAATCTACAACATCCCTGTGGTACCTAAAGCAATGGCTTACCGTTTAACAGAAAGTGGGTTTTGTTTTGTTTTTTATAATCTTATAAAGCAATTTAACAGCTGGATACAAGGAGTAAAGCTAGTATCATGTGATCAGACACCAGCTCTCTGCAGACCTGGAACTGCCTTATTTTGTCAGATTATTGGGCTTCAGTCTAGATAGTCACTCAATTTTTAGATCCAGTCACTGCTGAAGAAATCTCTACCTGCTAGTCTTTTATGACACTACACTGTATTGAATTGCCTCTGAAGGTCTAAGAGTTGCTTTGGCATAATTCTAACATTGTCTTGATGCTGTAATAATTATAGGTTTATACTGGCTTTGCTTTGATTCTAAATCCCATCAGATAAGTGGGGAATTCACAAAGTCATACTACACAATGAAAAATAACTACTTCTCATGAACATCAACTGTTACTATGTAGTAACTCTTAGCCAAGTTAGAAGAACAGCATTTGTTTCCATTGCTACTGTCTCTATGGGATTGAAGACGCTGGGGAATCTGGGAGTGTCGTCTTTAAGGTACCAAGTAGAAAAGTTAACCACTAATAGCACACATGAAGAATTGGTAATCTATTCACAGAGAAATATAGCATAAACATAGGATAAAGCTCTAGCTCGTCATATGAAGAAAAATCAGTAAATTAAGTAGAGATGGACCTAACCTGGAACCATAAATCAACAAATTTTGGTGTGTACTTCTTTGAAATATGGACCTTAATTTCATACAAGTGCAGTATTGGACTGGACTAGATGACCTCTCGAGGTCCCTTCCAGTTCTATGATTCTATGAATTGGGCCTATACCTAGCATAATATGTAGGGCTGAGAATCAAAAGGCATGTGATCTTTTCCTTAAATTCAGATTTGCTGCTTGGGACCATCTCTATTAGCTGATTTGCATGACATTCTTGATGAACTAGTGAACTCTGTAGCCCCTCTTACTTAATTTTTACATACATTTTCAGTTTGGTTTTAATATATTTTGGTTTTAAATGAGTATAATGCACGGAGCTTACAATAGGGGATTTTCTGTGTAAATAATTTTATATTCAGGGTACTATGAATAAAAGGGATTGGGAGAAAGTTAAGCTTGGGAGACCAAAATATATTCTGCAGGGAGCGTAACAGGTTTCCTTGAAGGACACAGAGCAGACTGTTCTTGATCGACTGTTCTGCTGTCACATGGTGGCACAGTCTCCCTACTGAAACTGCTGACTTGTCTGGAATATCTCATCCTCTCTTGGTCTGTCTCTGGTCCCTCTGCTCTCCATAATCCCACAAATGTGCATTAAGTGAAAGACAAGGATGGGGCAAATAAGGAAAGCATACTAGCGTCCTACAGAAGAAGAGCAGTTACTGCCTTCTGCAGTTGTGTGGTCATGGAGTTACCATGATTCAACTGTGTTTTATGTCTGAGACACAGTCTGAATTAAAATCTCTCTTCCCATACCCCTCAAAAAAAACCCTGCATTTCCCTTGTCTGTGCTATCATCCTATCAGTTCTCCAGCCATCCAAAGTTTTCCAGGAAAACAGGGTGGACAAATGTTTAATATCTAAGATGAACATGTGAAGATGTATGAATTTTTTCAAAAATAATCTTATAGGCCTTTATTTGTCCTCTTTGCAGGTTACATTTAAAATGGAATAGGAAATGGAATGGGAAATACATACTTACATCTCCTCATAGGCCAATTTAAGCGGGGGACAAAATTGTGGAACACTGGTGTACAGCTATTGAAGTGAGTAGAACTACACTAGCTGACTATGAGCATGTTTATTAAGAAGTTTATATTTATCTGTAATTGCCTATCTGAGGATAAGAGCTCTTGACTATTTGTCATTGCTACTGTCAATTATTAGATTATAGCTCTAATAACCACATGCATAAATTAAAATACAGTCTAACAGGTGTGACTGTGACCTATACATCGGAAAAATGGGTTCCCTTAAAGTGACATAGATGGTATGCAATGCTGCAACTACAGTCTTTTTGGCTGTCAAAATGTTGTTGATATAACCACCAGACAGTTTTCTAAAGTGACATTTCTCCAACTGGATTGGTGCTCATAAGATCTAAGCACTACTAACTTGATAGTCATAACTAGCTGTGTACTGCTCATGAATTGTTTTTGCTGTGATATCAGCAACAAATTATAAACATACAATTTGTCACACAAGAAAACTAATACAGGAAGAATAAATAAATGGCTACAGTGTAAGAATATCTTAATTACAATTACTTTTTAGAGTTCTGTATGTGTGTTATTTTAACAAACATTAAAGAACCAGTCCTCTGTGTTCCACCTTTCTGGTACTGAAAATGAGTTGTTGCAATCAACCAAAGTAGTACTGGTGTATAATTGTAAATTCCTTTTGGATCATTGTGGCACACGGTATTGCCATTCTTTCCACAGATCAATAACTTGTGTTACAACTTATTGTTGCAAAGTAGAGCTACAGTTGTGTCTAGGGCTATGTATTGTAATGATATGAGAGAGTGTGAGAATTATAAATTCTCAGCAATAAATCTTTAGACAAAGTTGAGGTAGTGAACTGATTACAATAATAAAAAATATTTGACACAATGACACTTGTAGCTAAGGTTCCACAGCCAACTTTAATTATCTTGTGTGGCCTGAATGTTAGCACTTTTTCCAGAAAGATTTTTTGATTAAAATTTATCACAAGGATAAGTGTGAAGGGGTCCATGTTGTGCTTAAGATTAGAAATCAGTTTATTATTTAACGGAGGCATTACTGTGGTTTCATAATGTACCTTCCCCGAATGTTAGATATTTCTAGCATCCCCAATTAGCTGTATATTCTCCCCTCAGGACTTTCATTTTGGAAACAAGGGACAAATAGACTAATTTTTTCACACTTTGTATCTGCACATTGGTGTATATATAAAACTAAATAACTGGGCCACTCAGCTCTGGAAAGGAAGCCTAATCCAGTTCCTGAAGACCTAGAGCCAGTGTGGCAGCTCTGTCACATTTCCTGGTACTGTGTGTGCAGGGGGTGGGGAGGGACGGCACCATTGTGCACCCTGTTCTCAAAAAATACTGGCAACGTGATCCCTCAGTGACAAGAGGACTCTTGGAGCCAGCCAGATATAATGTAGGGCAATGCTAAGGTTGCTTTACCTTTATGGCAGGGACCTGACTAGCCCCCAGAGTCTGGATTAGAGACACATGCCATCCCTTCCCCATTGTACAAGATATCCCCATTGCATATCTTGTCAGCAGCAGAGGCTCTACCCAATATTTTTATTCTTGTAAGAAAAAAAGGGTTGCAATTAGAAGAAATCTCTCTCTAAAAAATAGTCATTGCCTGTTTACAAACAGCAAGCAAGTACTTTAGTAAGCCATTATTATAGCCCTGGCAAAATGAGAACACTGCCTTGTGTTTTCAAAATTTCTTCTTTGACATTCTTTTAAGAACTGGAATATGCTGACATTACCTTCACTAGACCTGCCTTTGTAATTTGAAATCAGTTCAAATTCCTTCTTATCTTCACATTATGATAGTGGAATATGGATGCTACAGAGGCTTAATATCAGATGAACATGACGTGCTCATGCCTAGAATGGCTGCTTGGCCTAGCAGATGTGGAGTTTCCAAGTTAGGAAGAAAACCAACAAATGTGAGACACTACCAAAGAAGCTTCTTTATCTTTCCTTCCAAGTTGTCAGCCAAGAAATAACCTTAACTGTGGCCTTAGCAAAACTTTGGCTGGTAGCAATGAAGAGTTAGCTTCAGGGGCAGAAACCTTTATTTTTGTTTCAGCAGGCATGCAAGAGTATCAGATACAATGCCACAAATTATTAGTAAGAGAGGCTAATGCCACTTTACAATTTGTACTTACATAAGACAGTATAGGCTAACTGATACAATCAATGAGGAGCCTGCTTTGGACCATAGAATTTCAATATGCATAGTTCAGGTACTGCTCTAATCGTCTTTCCGGGCGACTTCCATTTCATTTTATTTTTATTTTATTTAATCACAGAATTGTGCCTATTTTAATGGTGATTGGAAATGTCTAACTTCAGAAATATCTGGACTCAACATAAAATCATATTTTACAGTATCTACTCCAGAAACTCACTCAAATAGAACAGCAAGAGGAAAAGGAGAACTGAGGTGCATTGTCAGAGCTGTGTGGAGAAATGATAAAGATATCAGCCATAGTATCCTGTGCAACACGCCTATCTGGTCTTGCAAGGTAAGCGTGGCTGAACCAAGTTACGACTTTCTTAACCCCATTACTTACTTTCCCCATTTTTTTTCCCTTCTCGAGTAAAGAAGTTATTTTTAGGCTCCAACATCTATCTTTATTCAGTTCTTTTCCAGGCATTGCAAGAAAAAGTTTACTTCTCCCATATTGACTATAATGAAAGGGGTCTCCTAAGTACAACAGAATCCTGTTGTTCAAAAACAAACATGTCTGAATAGAAGTTCTTTCTCCTGAAATGCATTACTGTTATGAAAACCTCTTACTTGACTCAATTTAAATAAATTCTATTTCTCTGAGATAAACAGGATTCTAGTGGATTGTATAGACATCTTAAACAGCTTAGCAAAGGAAGATATAGCTTTGAGTTAAAGGGCAGCCCCAATATGACAGAGCTCCCTTGGTATTATACATTAATGCTTGTTGCCTTTCACTATAGAAGTGAGCAAGAAGGGGCAGCATTATACCCTAAATTTGTTTAAGTACTTCCAGAATGCCAATATTGTCTGCACACACTCATCCATAACAATTGATTTATAGGAATCTTAAATGGTTATTTTCTCATACATGGCCTACATAGAGGGCAGGAGAATGATGAAGCACTAAAACATGCTGCATGCCCCCCATGCATGTTTTCCTGTTTAGTCTGCAATTAGGGATAATCTACTCAAGGATTACTCATACATTGCCTAGCAACAAAATATCTTGAACAATAGAAGCATTGGTTTTAGGATTTTAAAGTCCATTTGTTTGGGTAAGGTCAAACTACTTTTAAGGTGAGTCTTGATTGTCTGTCTGGTAATTCTAGAGCATAACTCTGTGGTGTCTTAGATTGAGGCTGAGACTTCCTTTTTAAAATTGTCACAATTAACAAACAAAGATTTGGAGTGGAAATCTCACTGGAATGCTTAACCTGCAGTTTTGGAAATAGCAGCCTGTCAAGGCTGCTTCCCCACTTTGAACTTTAGGGTACAAATGTGGGGGCCTGCATAAAGACTTCTAAGCTTAACTACCAGCTTAGATCTGGTCCGCTGCCACCGTTCCCAAAGCTAATTCCCTTCCCTGGGTAGCCTTGAGAAACCTTTCACCAATTCCGTGGTGAATACAGTTCCAACCCCCCTGGGATCTTAAAACAAGGAGAAATTAACCATTCCCCTCCTTCCTCCCACCAACTCCTGGTGAATACAGTTCCAACCCCCTTGGATCTAAAACAAGGAAAAAAATCAATCAGGTTCTTAAAAAGAAGGTTTTTAATTAAAGAAAAAGGTAAAAAATTATCTCTGTAAAATCAGTATGGAAAATAACTTTACAGGGTAATCAAACAAAGAGCTCAGAGGACCCCCCTCTAGCCTCAGGTTCAAAGTATAGCAAACAAAGATGCTAGTAAAAGGTACATTTACAAGTTGAGAAAACAAAGGAAAACTAACACGCCTTGCCTGGCTATTTACTTACAAGTTTGAAATAGGAGAGACTTGTTTAGAAAGATGTGGAGAACCTGGATTGATGTCTGGTCCCTCTCAGTCCCAAGAGCGAATGAACTCCCAAACAAAGAGCACAAACAAAAGCCTCCCCCAAGATTTGAAAGTATCTTGTCCCCTTATTGGTCCTTTGGGTCAGATGCCAGCCAGGTTACCTGAGCTTCTTAACCCTTTACAGGGAAAAGGATTTTGGAGTCTCTGGCCAGGAGGGATTTTATAGTACTGTACACAGGACAGCTGTTACACTGGCAAAAGCTTCTGTAGACTGTTATGCATTTACAGAATTATTAGGCATATGAACTAAGACCAAGTTTTCTGGACTCAATAGTTTCCCATACAACTTACTGTATAGGCACCCCATAAGCATAAAGAGGTGCTAAGTGAAGCCTAACGGAAGTAAAATATTAAAAACAAATGTCTTCTGCAACAGGTTGATCTCACATACCTTTCCTGTACAATAATATACTTTCTAGCAATGTTTTTTAATTATACTATTTTATATTTTTATACTTCTTTTCATCTTGAGGGATCTCAAGGTCCTTTACAAAATGAATTACAAACTGTGCCAGATCCTTCAATGGAAGTTACAGATGCTTGGTACATCTCAGAATAAGTTGTGTGTTGGACAGAATGTAATTGGCCAAGTTGGACTGTGATAATGCTTCTAACTCTTGGAGGTTGGGAGGAGGGGCAGGAAGGGGAGGGTGGAATGAAAGCTTGAACAAACAAAAGTGTCCTGACTCTGGAAGGATGACACACACACACACACACACACACACACACACACACTCTCTATGGTGAGACATTGCTTCCACATGGCCACTCCTAGCCCATGATGGCATGAAAGTGGCCATGTTAAGTGAAAATTGTTGCCTGTGTATTATATGGCCCTTATTGATATAGTTTGAGAACCTCTGAAAAGCTAGGAACAAAATCTTATGATGTTCTTTCTCTGCCAGTAAGTGCGCCTATGAATATGAGACAAGTATTTTGAGGAAAGTTAGGTCAAGAAGTGGAGTCTTACAGGTAGTTCTGAACTTGGTAAGACCTGTGAACATTCTCATCTGATTCAGTTGTGAGTACCATAGTCTAGGACCAACTCTGAGAAAGTTCTATGCCTCATAATCCAGAGTTTCATAATTCAGGGAGCATACTGTCATGGGAGATCACTGTTGTGGAGGAGTCAATTTCTCAGGGAACTGAAATCAGTCTCATGCAGGGCTTTGAATATCAGGACGGAGACTCTGAGTTGTAATAATGAAGGTGAAGGCCTGTCAGTCTGTCTCCATAACTTTCCCTGAAAAAGATGAAATTTCTTCTGGCTCCAGAATTAAAAGCACTCAGTCTTATTCCTGGTGTCCTCCCCATCTTTTTCCTTCCACTGAAGATCTAGTTTTATATAAATGTAGCTTTACCAGAAAATTCTAGTGCAAAGATTCAGCATTTCTATCTCAGCTGCTGCATCAAAGCTGTTTGTTTTTTTTTATCTCTGAATGTAGAGCTAGGACAATAGATGCACAAGGACCATCAAACATATTTCTCCTAAAGTGGCAAATGTGAGATAACAGAAAATTTGAAAAACCTAAGCCCCCAATCTGAAGCATCCCCAGGGATCAGCATGGATCCAGACAGCAAAACTCAAGAAGCCAGGACAATCTATACAGAGGTTCCCATGCTTCTTTACTAGTTCTGGCTGTGATGGTGCCACCCATAAGGCTTTATGGAAGTGTGTGTGTGTGTGTGTGTGTGTGTGTGTGTGTGTGTGTGTGTATATATAATATAAATAACATAACTAGAATGTGTTTTATGCTACATATGCCATGTAACATCTCTGTAAAGGTCATGATCTACTGAATCTATTAAACCTATTCTTATGCATGTATCATTTTTGTATTCAAAGTTATGAATATTGGCTGCATACTTGTTTGATTCTAAGTAGGCTGTAGTGAAGCAGTTGGTCAGCTTCCTGAGAAAAGACTATTCTCAGTAAGTGCCCAATCAAGAAACACTTAAGACAACAATGAACTTGGAGACACCAAACCACATCTGGGCTTTCCCAGGAATGTGGCTTGGCTGGTAAGGAACTCAGTCATGTATGGACTTGTCCAGGTGAATCCAAAACTCCATTTTGTAGCTGGACTTTGCATAGGAGAGAGGAGGGGGTCTCCACCCACAAGAGATAATCTATTTAAACCCAGGGGAGACTCCTCCATTTTGTCTTCAGCTGGCTAAAGAGAGCCTCTCCACCCCCAAAGATACCTGAAAGAAACTGGAACAAAGGACAGTGACTGCAAGGGGTATGAGTGATTGCTGGACCCAGACTAAAAGGAGATTAGTCTGTAAAAGGAAGCATTCTGGAACTGGTGAGGATTTTATCTGTATTCAGTTGGATTAGACATAGACTGGCATGTTTTATTTTATTTTACTTGATAATTCACTTTGTTCTGTCTGTCACTACTTGGAACCACTTAAATCCTACTTTCTGCATTTAATAAAATCACTTTTTACTTATTAATTAACTCAGTATGTATTAAAACTGGGGGGGGGGGCAAACAGCTGTGCATCTCTCTCTATCAGTGTTATAGAGGGTGAACAATTCATGAGTTTACCCTGTATAACATTTATAGGGTTAAGTCTGCAGCTTTGGGACACGTAATTCAGACCCTGGGTCTGTGTTGGAGCAGATGGGCGTGTCTGGCTCAGCAAGACAGGGTGCTGGGGTCCCAAGCTAGCAGGGAAAGCAGGGGCAGTAGTCGTCTTGGCACATCACTTGGCAGCTCCCAAGGGGGGGTTCTGTAATCTAACCCGTCACACTGGCCATCACAGCTCCAAGGCCACAGCAGGCTGCTGCTATGTATGGATACTTGGGGGGCAGGAGGAGCAATGGGGAAAATTTCAGATACTGAACCTGTCTGTCCCCCTACCAATTTTTTTTTAATGTTTCTCTCCTCTGCTGCTGTGTGTCACGCCAACTGGGCAGTGACTGACTACATACACTGGAAACAGTAAAACAGAAAAAGTGGTCAGTAGTTCACAGTGTAGAAATTGGGAGTAGGTGGGGTTGGGATAATAAAGGTATGCATCTTTTCTGCTGAGTTACAGAATGCTTGAGTGTTACTTATAATGGTAGGTAACAAAGTTTCAGATCAAAGTATGGATTTTTTTTTTAAATGGACTGTCCTTTGTACAAAAATGTTACACAAACATGGATGAATGTACTTAGTAAAATTTCTAATGACTAGTTTCCTCAGGAGCTACTTTTCAAAGAAAATCTTGTATGAACTGTTCTATAGAACAGATCTTTACTCCTAACTCAGGCTGAGCTCCCCGTCAACATTTCCCTACTTCATACACCAGACCCTGTTGGCTGGGATAGGGTGCTGCTCTTCCAGTAATGGAATGCTGTCTGAATCTTCCTAAAAGAATCTCATTGTCGGGGCGGCTCCAGGCACCAGCGCACCAAGCACGTGCCTGGAGCGGCAAGTCGCGGGGGGGCAGCCTGCCAGTTGCTGTGAGGCGGCAGTCAGGCTGCCTTCGGCAGTGTGCCTGCAGGAGGTCTGCCGGTCCCATGGGTACGCTGAAGGCGTGGGACTGGCGGACCTCCCACAGGCATGCGGCCAAAGGCAGCCTGACTGCTGTGCTTGGGGTGGCAAAATGAGCCGCCCCTGCTCATTGTTGGGCTAGAGAAATTGCTGTGGAGATACCTACCCCAAAGACATTGGTCCTACAACACACGCAGCCATAGCAGCCCAGTCAAACTCCTATTCTACAAGGCAGTGTAGAGTTTATATATTACTAAGAAAGCTTAAAACCCTGGACAAATAACTCACCAACTTCTTATCAAAGACAGCAGTGTCAAAATTGAGATATTTGGTAAGTGTCTTTATGCTTTTTTAAAAAAGCATTGTATAGTTTTGATAGCCACTGCACTTTAAAACAATCGGTACAAGAAAATCTGTCAAGATGTATATAAACAAAATGCAAGATGGGGGCTTAAAATTTAATGGCAGAGATAGGAAAAACTCTTAAGAGTTTGTAGTAGAAGCAATAGTGACAAAAAATGAAATACAGAGGAGTGTCAACAAAGCAATTCCTCTAACAGAGAATTCATTACTGCTGCAATTTTGTTAAAATTGTCTTACATGCCAACACTAATTGTTATGCAGATTGTTTTGCTGCCCCATACAGAGAAACAAAGGAATTAGTGAGAAATTCCTATAAGGCACTATATTTCTTTCCCCCAGAAAGAGTAAAATTAACAAGGTGATCTTGGGTATAACTAGGATTACTTCTTTCCATCTAGCAGTGCAGTGTAATTCCTAACATCAGATTTCTTAAATATAGATTTAAAAACAAAATACTTCTTCCTTAAGGCCCTTTTAAGAATTTGCCACATTGAGCAATGCACTGTCTGACCCTGCAGCAATAAGCACTTCCTCTGGTGGTACCAATAAAGAGAAAAGTGGCCAATTTTGCCTCTTGGTTACACTGGTACACCTGCACACGTTTGAAGTTGTATTGCTGTAACAGAGGTTGGCCAAAGATGCCAAGAACAAGTTGGAGGCAGAGGCCCTATTATAGAAAACAGAAGGCTAGGCTGGATGTTTATGTTAACTTGTTCAAAATATTCCTCCCAAGGAAGCAGGATTAGATGTTTCATCACAGAAATGAATACGTCAGAAGAGATTCTTCAATGGAACAGTGGTGGGAAAACAGCATGTGTAGGGGAGGGGGAATCTTTAGTTGCCTGTTCTGAAAAAAATCAACCAATCTCTGTATAGCATTCATGATTTTTATCTGCACTTACAGGGGAAAAGACCAAAACCTCCACTAAATAAACCATGGTGCCTTGTCAGAAGGGGGGGGAAATAATTAACAAAGTGCAGATGTGCATGTATCATCAGATGTATTCTGAATACTTCTTATATTCATTTAACCTGTGAGATTCACCTCATTACTTTGGTGCTGCTTGTACTGTTACAGACATCACATGCATGTCAAAATCCATGCCTTTTCTACAGCTATCCGCTCACTTCCCCAAAGAAATGTAGTAGGGAAAGTTCTTTCCCTTAATGTGAGAATCTCCTCCAGTCCAGACTTACAGGCAAAGCCAACAGTTGCCTGCTTAGTACTAGATAGACCATTTTGGAATCACAGCATCATATAGCACCACAGGGTGGAAGAAATGCAACACTGTAGTCTTCCCTAGAGATACAGCTTGAGTTCTGTTCTGTGGTTTGCTTCTGCTTTCTTTTTATTTGTATTACATTAGTAGTTAGATCCTAATCTACATTGGAGTCCCCGTATAGTAAGCACTGGTACAAATACATAATGAGATGATCCCTGTCCCCCATCTAAATAGTCAAGGCAAAGAAGGTGGGGGAGGGGGAGAGAAGAGACACAGAAATTACACTGACTTGTCCCACAGTCTGATTTTCATTTCAGTATCTTATCCATTAGACTAGTCCAGTGGCTCTCAACCTTTCCAGACTACCGTACCCCTTTCAGGAGTCTGATTTGCCTTGCATACCCCCAAGTTATACCTCACTTCACTGTTGCCAGATGCTGGGAATGGGTGACAGGGGGATGGATGACTTCGTGATTACTTGTCCTGTTTATTCCCTCTGAAGCACCTGGCATTGGCCACTGTTAGAAGACAGGACATTGGGCTAGATGGACCAGTGGTCTGACACAGTATAGCCATTCTTATATTCTTAAAAATGACACCTCTACCTCGATATAACGCTGTCTTCCTTATAGGTGAAACCGTATTATATCGAACTTGCTTTGATCCGCTGGAGTGTGCAGCCTGGCCTCCCCGGAGCACTGCTTTACCATGTTACATTCAAATTCGTGTTATATCGGGTCACGTGATATCGGGGTAGAGGTGTACTTGCTTACAAAATCAGACATAAAAATACAAAAAAGTGTCTCGGCTCACTATTACTGAAAAATTGCTTACTTCCTCATTTTTACCATATACACCTCTACCCCAATATAATGCGGTCCAATATAACATGGTAAAGCAGTGCTCTGGGACTGGGCTGCATTACTTCGTTATATCTGAATTCGTGTTACCGCAAGCGGTTCCTCTGTACTCCCCCCCTCACCCCGTTACTTGCTGCAACCCTCCCTGGAGGCCCCCCCCACCCCAGCTCCACCACCTCTCATGAGCATGCTGCAGATCCACTTCTCTCCCCTCCCTCCCAGGCTTGCCGTGTCAATCAGCTGTTTGGCATGGCAAGCCTGGGAGGGAGGAGAAGCGGAGCTGAGCGGTGTGCTCGGGGGGGGGGGGAGATGAGGAGGAGGCAGCGGCGGTAGAGGTGAGCTGGGGGCGGGAAGCAGTCCCCCCCCCCATTACTTGCTGCGGCCCCTCTGCCCCAGCTCACCTCTGCCTCCGCCTCCTCCCACGAGCATGCCACTTCTCCTCCCTCCCAGGCTTGCTGCGCAAAACAGCTGATTGACGCGGCAAGCCTGGGGGGGGGGGGGTGAGGGGGAAAGCAGAGCTGCAGCGCGCTCATGGGAGGAGATGGAGCAGAGATGAGCTGGGGCAGCGGGGAGGGCCGCAGCAAGTAACAGGGGAGCTGCAGAGGAACTGCTCCCTGCTCCAGCTCATCTCCGCCGCCTCCTCCCCTGAGCGCATTGCCGCCGCTCTGCTCCCCCCCGCCTCTTCCAGGCTTGCTGGGCCAAACAGCTGATTGGCATAGCAAGCCTGGGGGGAAGGGGGAGAGAAGAGAAGCTGGGGCAGGGAGTGATAAAAGCCATCCCTCTCCCTACCCCAATGTAACGCGCTCTCACCCATAACACGGTGAGATTTTTTGGCTCGCAAGGACCGTGTTACATTGGGGTAGAAGTGTAATTATAAATCAATTGGAATATAAATCTTGTACTTACATTTCAGTGTGTGGTATATAGAGCTGTATAAACAAGTCATTGTCCGCATGAAATTTTAGTTTTTACTGACTTCACTAGTGCTTTTTATGTAGCCTATTGTAAAACTAGGTAAATATCTAGATGAGTTGATGTACCCCCTGGAAGACCGCTGCATACTCCCAGGGATACATGTACCCCTGGTTAAGACTGGACATCACTGCTCCATATCACTTCATAAGTGAATGTTGTTAGAATCTCCTTTGCATCCAGTTCTCCAGAGATTAAAAAAAAAAAAAAAAATGATTGTGCTGATTGATCTGCTACACTGACTGGAATAAACTATATCAAATCACTTACCACACTAATTACTGCAGACAGTCAGAAAAAACTACTTTTAAATTGATAGACACAAACAGGAACCCCTTCATGAACATTTTCAAGGAATAGTGGGAGAATGAACATTCAAGTATACGTTGTACCGACTCAGACTATTGTTTGGAAGTTTACTCATGTAACTGAATCCTTTGAAAAATCCTGTGCATTATGAAAAACTTGCACAGGGACATTTGAAGAGGATTTGGGTAAGCTGTGCCAGCAACATCCTGCCTTCATTTTTCTTCATGGTCTTCTGCTACATTACACTGTTCTTACATTTACCCTCTTGTGTGCTAGCCTAAGTGAAGGTAGCAAAGTGAAAATTACTAACACTTTGCTCTGCTGAGATGCCAGAGATTAAGTTCAAGATGTATATTAGAATTCTAATCAGTTCAAACTTGTGGCAACCAGTTTGTCATGTGACCGTGGTAAAAGGTCATAGTTGCTTTCTTCTAACAAACTAGAAACAAGGGATTTTATTAGAAAATTATTCTTCCTAAAGCTACTGTCTTTTTGAGCAGAAGGTCTGCTGTGAACCTTTTCCAACCTCCTTTCTGCTTCCAGCTACAGATGTAATGACAGTCTATATGATGTGTACTATCAAATAGGCCTTTTCAAGAAAAGATGCTCTTGAAAAGGGCAAGATCATGATAGAAACTCTTATGGCTTCTCTAACTATATCCACAGTTACGGAAACTCAGCTTCTATTCTTGTTCTCCTTGGGGCTTCAGCAGTCATCCAGGCCTGCCTTCAACTAGGACCTCATGGCCCAGAACAATTCCTGTGTGCTTTTTCCATGGCAAATATTTAGTTGATCACAATCAAATCATCAGCGGCCTGCTACTTTCTGGGCAAGTACAGCAGCCTCCAGTAAATCCAACACACTAAAAAAAGGTCAAGCACCACTTTCCATAACTCCTGTGCACTACTCCCATGTGGTAGACATCACCCCTAGAAATTCCTGAGGTAGATGGACCACTGATCTGACCCAGTATGGTGATTATGTTCCGACAGAGCACGTGAACCAGTATTTAAAATAGGGCACTGGGAATCAGGATACCTATATATGCTAATCTGTTGCTGAGAAAGTTAAATCCAAGTGCTCTGCTGAATCTGGGCTTCACTGTATAACATTGGACAAGTCACTTTGCTTACATCTCAGTTTCCGATCTGTAAAGTGTGGTTAATGATTCTTGCCCAGTCTTCATAAAGCACACTCAACAAGGTGCTCAACAAGGAATAATAATAAAGCACTTTAATATCTGCAGGTGAAGAGCACTGTAAGTGTTTTATTAAAGGACAGAATATGGCCAAAGTCTTCTGTGCAGTTTAGTAAACTGTCCCACATTTGCAAAAATCCAAATATTTATTTACTAGAGCATGTAGATTTTGATACTGAAGTTTCCCACCCTAACTACACCGGAATTTATTTGATAAATTGTAGTGGTACTGCTGGCAGACAGTACAATTTTCTCAATGAGTTCAGTCACAATGTAAATAAGGAAATCTGAATCACTTTAAAACTGTGCTAGCAGGTTGTACCAGTTATGCAACTGAATATGTTCACCTTGAGAAAAGACAAAACAATTCAGAGACTTATTGCCCAGAGAGTTACTGAAAAACAATGCAGCATGTCATCGATGCTTATCTCCTAACCTCTTGAACCATCATTCTGAAAGTGACTACTTAATTTGTTTGTTTGGGGGCGGGAGCGGGGGAGGAGAAGCAGCTTTCTGAGAGATGGCTACAGTGTCTGCTACTGACAATTTTCACACTCTAGTCAGAGAATTCTGTGTCAGGATGACTCATTGCTGTACATTGGCATAGGCAGGTGCCTTTCTTTGTGCACCATATGATTATCTGATGCTTGGTGTTTCTGCTTTAGAAATATTGTCCTCTTGTCTAAGCAGATTGATGTTGCATCTGCTTCCTTATATCCTTCCACATTCTAGTTAAAAAAAAAATCTAGTTGCATTCAGCCCTTTCAAACTTTGTACTGAGGCTTTAGCTCTCACCCTTTTCCCAACACGGTTGAGGCAGTGCTGTATGGCTGAAGAAAAATTGTGAGTTTTAATCAAATAAGGACTGAACATCTTGACAGCATTCAACTTAGATTTAAAAACAAAAATCTAAAATATCACTGATGCTCCCTGCATAGTTCACACTAACATTTCTCTCATTCTCAACATTTGAGCTTGTCAACACCATTTTGTGTTAAGCTTCATCATATGGATTCACTAATTCAGTGCTTTTGTTTCAAACTGTTGCATGATGTGAAACTTTTAACAAACAAAAAACAATAAATCACGATTTATGCATCAAGTAAAACCTTTGCTCAACAGTCTAAGCTTCACAAAGTACAGCTGCTTCAATGTGGTCTTTCCTCATTCTGACCCAGATATTACTTTCACCTTTAGTCATTCATATATAGGTATATCTATGAATATCATTACAATTAAATATTTTTATAGCTTTGCTCTATTATGAGTGGACTGATCTGTTTTCATGTGAGTTTCAGAACTGGGACATTTTCAGTTATATCAACTTAAAAAAAAATCACTACTGCCTCTAAACTATCTATAATGTAATAAATTAAGCAAATGGGGGTTAGAATTCTTGCTGTTGGCCTAAAACAGATTGAAGTAATCTATGGCCAATGGAGCCATTAGGTTTGGCATTTTACATCATGTGAGGACAGGGGAAAGGCCCTCTGACCTAGTACTATATTGAAATGAGATATTTGGGCTATCACTATGGCAATTGTTTCTGTGGACATCATTAGCCAGAAGCTGTACTATTATATTATCTCCTTAGAGAGCAGAGTGTAGGTCCCAAAGTACCAAGTTGATAACAGCCAAATGTTTTCTATTGCCAATCAAGTAGAAGTCTGGTGAGGACCCACTTCAACCTGGCAAAAAAATAAGAACCTGAGTAAAAGTGTTCGATATCTGCAAGGTAACAGGAGATGGCCACGAAAAAGTAAAGGAGATTTGTAATGCAAGCCAAACTATTCTTCATGCATTGTCAATGTTTTGCTAGTTTTTGTACTGCAAATTGCATTGTGCTTGGTTGAGATACGTTTAATTACAAGCAGAATTGTAGTATCAATTACAAATCTTACAGAAAAGCAGTATTTTACCTCTACCCATCATCTCTAGTGTGCCATGCTTTATGTCAATAACAGTTTAAAGCTTCTCTATTTTGCAGAGCTTACTACCCACCTTATTATATTGAATTGGATCTTTCTTATGAACAAGTATTAGATGAAAGCTCCAATGGCATAATTTGAGTCCTGTTGAGCTTGAGTCCTAGCTGTGTGACTTATAAAAGAGCATGGTAAAATGCCCAATTACTGTGCATTTTTGTATACACATTGATCATTGGCAAAACTAGCAGTGCAAGGTGTCCTTCTGAGGTGCCTTTAACCTCTTAACTTTTTGGGTTGACTTCTGGTCTATATGGATATGTTAGGTAAAAAAGCAAGTCCTCACTCACCTCTCCAGCACCCGAGTTTGTGCGGAGTTGGTATGGGCTCACAATCTGTCAGAGACCAGACACCAATTTGTTGATCAATGGGCTCACACTATCCTTAGCTTGAAAGGCTTCAGAGTAAGTGTGGCAAGTTTATTAGGGGTGAGCATCAATATTTATACTCAGAAGTAAACAAAGTGATTAACAGATCATAATGGTCATGCATAATCAAACAAGATTCTACAGGATAAAACAGGTTAAAAATGTAAATTTAAAAAGAGATAAGGGGAGATGGCTACTTAAGGGGAGAGGGGGTGTCATGAGTAGTTCGCAGGTCAGAGCTTCGGTTAAAAGTTCAGACAGAGACATCAAGTCTGGGTTAAGTTTAAGCTCATCAAAAGTTCAGACTCAACATTCCTCCATTTGTAGCTTTGGGATAACTATTTACCAAAAGCTACACCCCATTTAAAGGAGCCAAGGGCCGCTTGGCAATTTCAGCCTGGGCCAACTCGAAGAGAGTAAGGCCCTTGGCTGAAGTTGGAAAAGAATAAACTGACCTACATGAGTTTATGAGGGAGAGGACACACTGAATACAGCAACACAGTATTATAAGGATTACTATGGCCCCAACAATACCCACCAAGAGTTTTTTAACCCACCCAAATCCAGGCAGCCAATTCCATAAGGCTCCCCACCAATCATAAGGTGGCTGGCCAGAGGAGTAGTTCTTAGCTATTTCCCTTAGATGTTTGGTACGTTGAAAAGTGTCAAAGTAGGTGTCATTTACAAAAACACAGCATTCTTCATTTATGAGAGCGCAAGTTCCTCCCTGGGCTGCTAACATTATGTCTAAAGCCATTCGGTTTTGCAAAGCTAACTGGCGCAGCTGGGACATTTCCCCGGCCTGATTCTCAAATAGGGTCGCAGTTTCATTGGTTAAAGATTCTAGTAGTCCCTGTAGACGGATGACACCACCCCTCAAGCTAATGAGACCAGCCCACCGCTGCCACGACAAACCATCACGGATATTAATGTCTCTGAAGGTTTCACGGATGTTACGAACGTGGGGAAAATGAGGGGGAGTGAGGGAGATGCGAGAAGGCGGTGCTAGCCACGCCAAATAACATGACCCTGCCCAATCAGGGGAGAGAAAGTAATAAGCTTTGGGCCCGCACACCCAGTCTGTTCCATACAATGCGTTTCGGGTATTCCATTTCTCAAAGTAGGAGGTAACCCACCATCCGTTGGACCACTGTTCCCCTGGTAACGCAGAGGGGTCGTTGTGCGAACTGCAGAGGCACAATTTGGTAGTGGTGTTTTCAAAGGGCAGGGTAGTATTGCTTGAGCAGTTGTAGAAGGCAATCGTACGTCCCTTAGCAATTAGTTGGATACCCTGGTGATCTGAGCAGGGCTTCTTAAAAGCTGACTCTGAAGGCCTGCCCACCCATGAAAAAGTTGGATTGGGGTGAGGGATCCACATGTGGGATAAGTGGGATGCGCAAGGCTTGAAGCCAAGATTTTTACTAAAAGCGGTGCCATTAAAATACATGTTGCATTTACTTGTTCCCACAAAAGTTGACCCCTTTTCTTTAACAAAACACAGTAATCCTGTCTGATTGGTTACCCTGAGATATCTGTTAATTGGCACTCCTGTTTTGTCCCACGTAAGATTGTGTTGGACTGGATCTTTTACTTTAGCCGGTGGCATCCAAGTCATATTAGCAGTGGTCAGGGGAATGGGTGTGAAGGGGAGTCCCTGTTCTACATTTACTGGAAATTGAGTACATACCCAGCAATTACTTCTATTTCCTAAAATACGAGTTTTAACCTCGTGGGAATATCTAATAAAAGCATTATCTTCATAAGCAGAAAATAAATGAAAAAGGCACAATAAAAAACATACAGTTGTCAGAATAAAAGGTCCTCTCATTTTTTCCGAGTTAATTTAAGTCTGATGTCTGAAAGAGGTAAGCTGGTCCACTGGTCAGAGGCAGTGTCCTCAGTGGTGGCAAGAGCTGCTGGTCCGTCACTGTGGTCCACTACGGCTGGCTTGACGTGGGAGTGGTGGATCCAGGATTTGCGTCCTTCCAGGAACACTGCAGTCTGGGTTGTTAAAAGAACCTGGTGGGGTCCAGTAAACCTCGGCTGGAGGGTGTCGCCACGAATGAACTTTTTGGCCCAGACGAAGTCCCCTGGTTGGAACGGGTGGATCTGTTCTTCCAGCGGCACGGTCTGGGAAAACTGCGAGGCTTTCCAAAGGGTACGGAGGCGAGTCTGTAGGGAGAGAAACTGGCACGCGGTCATATGATCCCCTCCCAATAGTGAAACATCAGCACGTGGTAGCGCCCCGCCTTTGAAAGGGGGGTGTCCATAGAGCAATTCAAAAGGGGATAATCCCAATACACGGGTTGGGCGAGTACGAAGGTGAAACAGGACCAAGGGAAGTACCTGAGGCCACTTTAATCCTGTTTCTTGACAGTATTTAGCCAATGTAAACTTAAGCTCCTTATTCATACGCTCAACTTTCCCGCTAGACTGAGGGTGGTAGGGTGTATGAAAGGAGTGTGAAATGCCCAGTCCTTGTTCTAAACGGCCAAGGACATGACCAGTAAAGTGAGGTCCGCGATCTGAGTCAAGCACGAGAGGGATGCCAAAACGGGGTACAATGTCTCTAAGGAGAATCTTCGCCACTGTGGCAGCAGTACAATTAGCAGTAGGAAAAGCTTCGACCCAGGAAGTCAGAGGGCAAACCAAAACAAGGAGGTGCTTTTTCCCAAAAGCCTTTGGCATATCTGCAAAGTCAATTTGAAGATGTTGAAATGGAGCAGCAGGCGGAGGTCTTCCACCCTTAATTTTTTTAAGAGGCGGAGCAGGTCCATTACGCTGACATGTGCTGCATGCTTTCACTATTGACAGGCAGTAGGGTTGAATGCCTGGAGCATACCAAAAAGCGAGCGATGGTGTCCACAAGGGCGTGCGTGCCGTAGTGACCCCCCTTATCATGGTGCCAGCGAACTGCCACGAGGTATGTGGAGCGAGGGAGGCAGGCTCGGCCATCCGGCATAGGCCAGGTCCCTTTGACCAGAGTGGCTCCGAGGCTCTCCCACGACTGTAGTTCAGCAGCGGGTACTGGTACGGGGTACGGTGGAGTAAAGGAGGAGGCTGCAATAGCCAACATGGGCATGGCTAAGGGTAAGACGGCAGCCGTCTTGGCGGAGGCGTCAGCCAGGGCATTCCCACGGGTGACGGGGCTATCATCTTTAGTATGGGCCCGGCAGTGAACTACAGCCAGGACCGAGGGTTCTTGGAGGGCGGCCAAAAGCTTGTGGATGAGGGGGAGGTGCTGAATGGGTTTACCGGCAGCTGTCTGGAAACCTCGAAACTTCCAGAGGTGGATGTGACAATGCACAACTCCAAAAGCATACTTGCTATCAGTAAAAATGGTAACGGTCTTACCAGCGGCCAACTGGCAAGCTCGGGCCAGGGCATAGAGTTCGGCGGCTTGGGCTCCCCAGTTGCCTGGCAGTGAGGCGGCCTCTTGAATGTCCCATTCAGAGGTGACTGCATAACCGGTGAAATGCTTGCCATCAACATAGAAGGAGCTTCCATCCGAGAAGAGGATGCAATCAGGGTTGTCCAGTGGCACGTCAAACAGGTTGTCCCTTATCTGTAAGATGCTATAAACTACTTCCACACAGTCGTGCTGATCCTGGAGGACTGGCAGGTCAGGAAGCAAGGTAGCTGGATTAAGGGGCCCACACCTTTCAAAAATTAAGTTAGTGTCTTCCAAGAGTTCGGCCTCTAGCTGTTGCTGGCGATGGGCCGAAAAGACTTGGGTTGTGCCCCTACGCAGAAGGGCTGACAAGGCATGAGAGGTCCAAACCGTGGTAAAATGACCCAGGGTCAGGCTCTTTGCCTTTGTGATCAGCAGGGCAGCTGCTGCCAGAGTTCGGGTGCAGGATGGGGTTCCCTGAGTGACAGGGTCGATCTGCTGAGAGTAAAAAGCAAGCGGGAAATGGTGGGGCCCGCTCAGCTGGGTAAGGACGCCACTAGCAATTCCGCCCCTCTCGTGGACAAAAAGGTGAAAGGGTTTGCTATAATTGGGGGGGGCGGAGAGACATGGAGGAGGCCACACTGTCCTTGAGTAACTGAAAGGCTTGGATTGTGTCCGGGGACCACTGCAAAGGGTCAGGAGCAAGGTTAGCAGTGAGTCGGTGGAGCGGTTTGCTTAACTCCCCGCAGGACGGTAACCAGGGGCGACAGAAGCCAATTAATCCTAAGAAACCTCGAAGTTGTTTCTTGATGTTTGGCAGAGGGCAGTTTTGGATAGTCTTTATGCGGACTGGGTCCATTTGTCTTCCCTCTGGGGTTAACAGGAAGCCCAGATATCTGACCTTCTGTGAGACCCACTGAATCTTGTTAGGGTCTACCTTGTGGCCTCTGGTGTGTAGGTATAATAAAAGTGCCTTACCATCGATGCGGAGGGCAGCTTCTTCGCGATTACCTAATAGGATGTCATCTACGTATAAGACTAACGTGGATCCCTGTGGACTGGTGAAGCCTTCCAAGTCGTGGCGGAGGCATTGGCTGAAAATCGTGGGGCTGTCTCTGTAGCCTTGAGGAAGTCGTTGCCAGACATAACTTTGTCCCTCCCAGGTGAAACCAAAGAGATACTGAGAGTCTGGGTGCACAGGAATGCTGAAAAAAGCTGATTTTAAATCAATAACAGTGAACCACTCAGCATCCCAGGGGATTTGGCTGATGATAGTAGCTGGATCAGGAACTACTGCATGAAGAGGGACCACATACTGATTAACAACCCGTAGATCCTGTACAAAGCGCCAACGAATAGGGTCTCCGTCCTTTTTAGGAGGCTTTTTGACAGGCAGTATAGGGGTGTTACAGGGGGTGCGCTGAGGGCGGACTAGCTTTTGTGCAATGAATCCCTCGATAATGGGGCGGATGCCCTCCCGGGCTTCCAACGACAGGGGGTATTGAGGGACTGACGGGGGGGGTTAAGGAGGGCTTCACTTGAATCCTTACTGGCTCTGCTGAAAGGAGCAGGCCAACATCAGTGTCAGAAATTCCCCAGAGGGTTAAAGGCAAGTCAGTGAGGTCAGGGGAGAG